>NC_138771.1:593141751-593431751 GCF_965119305.1 Pelophylax lessonae
GTCTTTTATGTGTACCTGCTCATTTACAGATATGAGTGCATATTTTTATTGAATAAATGTGTTTACAAGTCTACACTTAGAGACGCCTCTGTTTCTCCTTATCTTCAGCTCTGTGGAACCCCTGGCTTTGGTTTCTGAATGGCTGCCCTAATATGGTGGACTCTCCTTTCCCATCTAATTTATTAAGACTTTATGGACCCATATGGGCTTTTTTTACTAGTAATGGTGGCGATCAGCGACTCACAGCGGGACTGCAATATTGCGACGGACGAATCGGACACTAACTGACACTTTTTTGGGGACCAGTGACATTATTACAGTAATCAGTACTAAAAGATATGCACTGTCACTGTACTAATAACACTGGCAGGGAAAGGGTTAATTTCAGGGGCGATCAAAAAGGTAAATGTGTGCCTAGGGAGTGCTTACTAAGTGGGGGGGGGGGGGGGTGCTTTTAATACTTGAAGACATCAATGTGTTCCAGCTTCACAGGAACACAGGATCCATGTCTTCTGTATTTACAGAATGACAATCTGCCCATTTTACATTGGTACACTGACAGAATTTCAGGCTGCCTAACGATCAGTGGGACCCGCTGATCAGCTCCTGCTGTGTAAAGTCACAGTGGGATTGAGCCGGTGACAGCGCGCTCGTGCCCAAACCCCATAAGTGCAGAATCATGTATATATTGTTATTATTATTATTATTATACAGGATTTATATTGCGCCAACAGTTTGCACAGAGCTTTACAATGTGAGGGAAGACAATACAGTTACACTACAATTCAATACAGGAGGAATTTGAGGACCCTGCTCGTTAGAGCTTACAATCTAGAAGGGAGGGTCAGGTGAAACAAAAGGCAATAACCGTGGGGGATGGGCTGATGGAGAAAATGGAAGTATAGTTGTTAGGTGTCGGAAGGATAGGCTTCTCTGAAGAGGAGGGTTTTCAGGGATCGTCTAAAACAGGGATCCTCAAACTATGGCCCTCCAGTTGCTCAGGAACTACATTTCCCATCATGCCTAGTTATGTCTGTGAATGGCAGAGTTTTACAATGCCTCATGGGATGTGTAGTTCCACAACAGCAGGAGGGCCGTAGTTTGAGGATCCCTGGTCTAAAAGCTAATAGGGTAGGAGATAATCGGACAGATTGGGGTAAGGAGTTCCAATGGATTGGAGAGGCTCTGGAAAAGTCCTGGAGGTGAGTATGGGAGGAGGTGACGAGGAAGCTAGAGAGCAGGAGGTTTTGAGAGGAACGAAGAGACGGATTAGGTTGGTATTTTGAAACTAGGCTAGTGATATACCTGGGGGCTAAGCTGTGGATGGCTTTGTAAGATATTGTTAGTATTTTGAATTTAATTTGCTAGGTGAGTGGAAGCCAGTGGAGGGCTTGACAGAGAGGAGCGGCAGACACTGAGCGATTGGTAAGATGGATAAGTCTGGCGGCAGCATTCATGATGGATTGAAGGGGGGATTGACTGTGTAGAGGTAAGCCAATGAGGAGGGAATTGCTGTAGTCGAGGCGCGAGATGACCAGGGAGTGAACTAGGAGCTTTGTTGTGTCTTTGGTTAGAAAGGGGCGTATTTTGGAGATGTTGCGGAGGTTGAGGCGGCAAGACTTGGACAGTGATTGCGTTTCCACCGCCAACAGTACCTCAGCTCAACAGTACCTCAACAGTGTAGCTCCACCCTGTTGGTACGGTACTATTGTGCTTGGTACCCCGACGAAAGTGTCCCAAAAAAGTGGTACGGTATGGTTCGGAATTAGGGTACTATTCACAACTTTTGACAATGGAAATGGCAAAAATTGCGTACCATACTGAACCGTACCGCTCAGTGGAAACGAGGCATAAGTTGCTACATACATTAGGACCATAGAGAATAAAAGCAGCCACCCTCTAACAGGAAATTGGATCACAGCAGCTAAAAAAAACAAAAAAAACAAAAAAAAAAAAACAAACTGGAATTAGGAGTTTTGGAGGGGATTTAGAGCAATAGAATGCAAGTTTAAAGTTAAGAATGAATACTTGAATACGATTTTTTTTTTTTTTTTAAACCAAAGTTTAGTTTCACTTTAAAGTGAAGTTTCAGCCTGGGGGTAAAACAAAATTAAAAGTCAGCAGCTACAAATGACAAATGTGAGGAAATTTCTGATGGAATAGGTACATTCCAAAAGCGTGTGGGGTACATTATTGCAACACAACTCTACCACATTCAACCAACCTATTCAACTTTTTTCAAATGTAAAAGAATATCTTCATGGACAATTATTATGCATTTAATGAAGAAGATACAGTGTAATCCCCAACAGAACTTCCCTTATTTGCTTCCTTTGGTCTGTGAAATAAAGCGTTGAAAGTGTTTTGTTATATCTGTTTGATAAGAGGCACCCATTGATCCTGCCAGAACTCTCATATATACACTACCCCTGTTGCATGGTATTTGCAATCCAAATCAACAACAAGTACCCTAGGGTGATAACGCTGCTGTTCCTTAGATACAGCACAATAAGTAACTGTTGTCACCCTAGGACAGAAAATGTGTTACTACAGGATCACCAGGAAGATATAAAGGAAAATAACAACTGAAAAAGAAAAGTAATGCTGCCACCATATTTAAGTTTTGGTAAGCTGCAATATACACTGCTCTAAAATATTAAAGGAACGCTTTGAAAACACATCAGATCTCAATGGGGCAAAATCTCATGCTGGCTATCTATACATATACTTGTTTATATACCAATTTTAAAGAAAACATGAGTGAACAGGCAAAACACATTTTTACATTTTTTTTTATGGGATTCATATTCAACTGTAGGTAACAGAATGGCACAATCTTAAACAAAACATGGCAACAAGTAAAGAAATGGAATGACCACTGTTCAAAAGTCTTCACACCCTTAGTTCTTAATACTATGCATTGCATTAATGTAATTGTTGTCTATGAGGCCTCAAATTCCTGCAGGTGGTATAGCTGCCCATTCTAGGTCATGCAAAGTCTTTGGTCGTCTTGCATGCACCGTGTGTTTGAGATCTCCCCAGAGTGGCTCAAAGATATTAAGGTCAGGAGATTGATGGTCACTTCAGAACCATTACCTTTTTCTGCTGTAATCACTGCAGCGTCAACTTGGCCTTGTGCTTAGGGTCATTGTCGTGCTGGAAAGTCCAAGAGCGTACCATGCAGCTTTTGTGCAGGAGAATGCAAATTATCGTCCAGTATTTTTTGAAAGCATGCTGCATTCATCTTGCCATCGCTTTTCACAAGATTCTCAATGCCTTTAGAGCTCACCCCCCTCCCCCAAAACATCAGTGAGCAACCACCATGCTTTACAGTGGGGATGGTATTCTTGTCACTTTAGGCCTTGTTGACCCCTCTCCAAACATAGCGCTTATGGTTGTGACCATAAAGCTCTATTTTGGTCTCGTCACTCCAAATTACAGTGTGCCAGAACCTGTGAGACGTGTCAAGGTGTTGTCGGGCATATTGTAACCAGGCTTTTTTGTTGCATTGGCGCAGTAAAGACTTCTTTTTGGCAACTTGATCATGCAGCTCATTTTTTTTCAAGTATCATTGTATTGTGCTCTTTGAAACAACCATACTGTCTTTTTTCCAGAGTAGCCTTTACTTCTCCTGAGGTTACCTGTGGGTTTTTCTTTGCATTTTGAACAATTCTTCTGGCAGATGTGGCTGCAATCTTTCTTGGTCTACCTGACCTTGGCTTAATATCAAGAGATTTCCGAATTTCCACTTCTAAGTGATTGAACAGTACTGACTGGCATGTTCAAGGCTTTGGATATCTTTTTTTTTAAATAATCTTTATTTAACAAATTCAAAACAACATACAGAAATATAAAATAGCAAAGAAGTGCACAAGTGCATGTAGGAGAAAAAGAACACAGAAAAGGCACAATCGGCATTATGTTCAGTCCGGACATCATCAGTGAAACAAAAAAAAAGAAAGGTCCATAGGGGTCAATTAATCAGGCATTGTGAAAGCGTGTGCCAACATCGGCCAAACAGCAAATACAATCATGGACCCCCAGGATGCGCCGTGTCTGTCAGTGCCGCCCAAAAAAAGGGGATCCCCGCAGAGGAGGCCGGAGGGCCCGACAGACACCACACATAGTTCCATCATCTGTACACATTAGCGTCCGTGTTACAGTTTATACAGCCGCAGAATCGACTACTGGCCTCAGAGAGACAAGAAAAGAGAAGAAAAAAAAAAAAAAAAAAAAGGGGGGGGGGAGAGATAGTATAGGGGAAAAGACAAACATGAAGGATAAAACAGGTAGGGAAAGGGAGGTCCGGGCAGGGGGCGCGGGCCCCAGGCTGGAGAAGACCAGGTAGGAGTCCCAGAGTTCAGCCGCTAACATTAGGAGTGTGGTCATCCGAGATCTCATCAGAGTAATACATCCACCCCGTCCAAGTGTCCTTAAAGCGTTCCTCCCTACCCTGTGACGTGAGAACACGTCTTTCGGCTTCCATCACTAGGTTGACTTCCTTTTTCCACTCAGAGAGCGTGGGGCAGGTGGAACTCCGCCAATGCCTCGGTATGAGGCACTTGGCGGCGTTCAGCAGGAAAGGAACTATACTACGTTTGTAGCGTTTGATCGAGGAGTGTGTATCATGGAACAGGTATTGAAGGGGAGCACGGGAAGGAGGGGTGAGCGACAGCTTGGATACCCAAAGATGTACAGCGTCCCAGAAGGGCTGCAGTAGGGGACACTCCCACCAAATGTGGAGGAAAGTGCCCACCTGACCGCAGCCCCTCCAACAATGGGGGTCCGAGCCCGGAAATATCCGAGCCAACTTGGCAGGGGTCCTGTACCAGCGGGCCACAAATTTATAGGCCGACTCCTGTATCCTGGTGCTAATAGAGGAGACATGGGTCAAACGCAGAATGCGAGAGAGCTGTGGAGGGGAAAATTCCACCCCCAGCTCTCTCTCCCATTCCTTCATGAAATAGGGAGGCGAGGAGGATACCCCGCTCAGTAACAATTTATACATGTGCGACAGTAGGTGGCGGGACTCCGGAGGGTCAACAAACCACTTCTCGAAGTCCGAGAGGCCAGTTATCGGGCGTGGAGCAGTTGGGAGTGTGACGAAAAAGTCAGTCAGTTGCCTATAGCGCCAGTCAGACATCGGAAAATCGCCGAAGCGATCGCGCAAAGTCGCAAGGGGCAGCAAAGTGCCTGCCGGGGCAAACTTCCCGCAGTACAGTTTGCCATCAGCGTTCCACGAGCGAAAAAAGCGTACATCCTCCCCCGGGGGGAACCAGGGAAATCCCCCCAGGGGAGCCAAAGGGGACACGCCGGAAGACATGGCGCCAGACGCATTAAGGCCATCCCAGATACGGAGTGTGGCCACAGTCAGGGGTGATGTCCAGGCCGACAGTCCACGATCGCCCGAAGGAATCCACGGGGCACCCGCAAGATTCCGGCCCGCCAGCGTTTTCTCCAAGGGGACCCAAGGTTTAGTCTGACCGTCGTGCACCAATTCAGCATACGAACTAATGCCATAGCTTTATAGTACAAAGTAACATCCGGAAGCCCGACGCCACCGTCGGCTTTCGTCCGCCTGAGGACAGCGTAGGCCAGGCGGGGGCTCCCCTCCCTCCAGACGAATTTTAGAAAAGCCCGCCGCAGACGTTTAAAAAAGGATACCGGTAAATGCATGGGGACCGTGTTGAACAAATAAATCAGCCGGGGAAGGATGGTCATTTTAAGCACGTTAATGCGGCCGAACCAAGTTACCGAGTGGGATGCCCACGATTCCAGGTCAAGATGGATACGCGCCAGCAGGTCGCCGAAGTTCTTGTCATATAGAGTTTTCAAGTCAGGGGAGATGTTCACGCCAAGGTATGGGAGGTAGTCCTCCCGCCATCTAAAGCCAAAGGATCGCCGTAGAGTCGAAGCCAGGTCGGGGGGTACATGAATAGGTAGCAATTCAGATTTATCATAATTGACCTTGAAATTGGAAAGTCGCCCGAACAGATCCAGCTCTCGTACCAGTACAGGGAGGGAGAGCTGTGGTCGGGCAAGATAGAACAGCAGGTCATCGGCATATGCCGACACCTTATGTTCCGTACCACCCACCGTTACACCAGCAATGTCAGACAGTGCCCTCACTCTCCTCAAAAAGGGTTCCAGGGCCAGGGCGAAAAGAAGGGGTGACAGGGGACAACCCTGTCGGGTGCCATTATAAATGGGAAAGGGATCCGACAGCAACCCGTTCACCCTGACCCTGGCACTTGGGCCGTGATATAGGGCCAAGATCCACCCCAACATACGGGACCCGAGCCCCAGAGATCGAAGAACCCCCGACAGGTATGGCCAGGCCACCCTGTCGAAGGCCTTCTCCGCATCCAGGGATAGAGCCAGACAGGGAAGTCTGTCCGGTCCATGCTGAGCCCAGTGGAGCACATGGAGAGCCCGGACAGTATTGTCCCGGGCTTCTCGGAGGGGCATGAATCCCGCCTGGTCAGGGTGGATCAAGGACGCGATATGGTCTTGGAGGCGAAGCGCCATAATTTTGGCCAAAATCTTGGTGTCAGCATTGAGGAGAGAGATGGGCCTATAGCTGGCACAGTGGTGGGGGTCCTTACCCGGTTTCGGAAGTACTACAATGTGGGCCAACAGCGCCTCAGGTGGGAGGGGCCGTTCATCCGACACCGCGTTAAAGTAGGTACACATATGGGTGCCAAGAACGGGGAGCAGGGACTTATAATAGTGGTTTGTGAAGCCATCCGGGCCCGGGCTCTTGCCCGCAGGCAAGCCAGATACCACCCTGCTCACCTCCGTCTCGGTAATGGGAGCCTCCAACTCCTCCAGGACCCCATCCGGGAGCCTGGGGAGTCCGGAGTCTGCCAAGTAGTCTTGAATGTCGGACGGCTGACCCCCCCCAGCCCGAGGGAGATGGTACAGGGACTCGTAAAAGCGTTGGAAGCAAGTGGCTATGCGAGGGGAACTGACAACTTTACCCTCAGGTGTCTCCAAGGCGTGGACATGCCGGGTTTCCGACCTTTTATGTAGCATTCGGGCCAGCAAGCGACCGCACTTGTTCCCATGCTCATAAAAACGGTGTGCCCAGAAGCGCAGCTTATCCCGGGCCCGTCTGTCCAGGCAGGAAGACAAGGTGTTCCTGAGCTCCTCTAGGGAACGAGCATCCTCAGGAGCCCTGGCACGCTTATGTTTGATTTCCAAATCGTGGATACGATCCAGCAAGTCAGAAATCTCCTGCTGTCGTTGCCGCTTCAATCGTGCACCATGCGAAATGAGGACCCCCCTGATCACAGCCTTATGGCCCTCCCAGACAGCGGACGGGGAGACATCAGGCGAAGAGTTAAGCTCAAAATAGGAGCGCACCTCTCCAGTAACCTGATCCAAAATGGAGGGGTCATCCAGGAGGTTTTCATTGAGGCGCCACGTCCGGGTCACACGGTGAGCACCGGGGGGCGTGATCGTCAGGGAGACCGGGGAGTGATCAGAGAGGGTAATGGACCCAATCGAAGCGGCAAGGACAGAATCCAGGTGGTACTGATCCACCATGAACAAATCCAGTCTGGAGTACATGTCATGAACTTTGGAGTAGTAGCTGTAGTCCCTAACCCCGGGATTGAGGATCCGCCAGCAGTCTACCAAATGCAGGGCCCTGAACTGCCTCCGAAGGTGCTTCTGAGCTCGAAAAGAGAGAGGAGAGCATCCCGAGGAGGAGTCCAGGGAGGGATCAAGTACCACATTAAAATCTCCCCCCAAGAGAACAATGCCCTCCCGAAACCCCTTGAGCTTGGCAAGGGTTGAGGACAAAAAGGAGACTGTTCTAGAGTTAGGCGCATACACATTAGCAAGAGTGTACGTGTGGCCATGGATCGTACCCTTCAGAAATAGGAAGCGCCCCTCAGGATCCGTTAGGGAGTCCATGAGTACAAAGGGACATTGTTTGTGGATGGCTATGGCAACCCCCCTGGCTTTGGCAATTGGGGATACACTATGATACCACTGGGAAAACATCTGGGTAGGTAAGCGGGGAGTGGAGGAGGCAGTGAAGTGCGTCTCTTGTAAGTAAAGCATATCAGGGCGCAAGTGACGCAGTTCCTGCCACATCCTTCCCCTCTTATTGGGAGAGCAAAGCCCCCGTACATTGTACGAGGTCACTCGCAATACATCAGCCATAAGACAGCGATGGGCAGTCGGCAAGAACCGGTAAACAACATGCGATCAAAGGCCTAGCCCCGATCAGCAAGGGAAGCAAAAAGAACTCCAAGACGCATTGCTCCACACCTCCACCGTGGGCCTCAGGCCCCCCCCCAGACCACCCAAGAAAAGGAAAAGAGAGAAGGGGATGGGAAAAAGAGGGGAGAGGGCAGGGGGGAGACAGACAGAGAGAATAGGACAGTGGAAACAATGAGTAGAAAAGAGAGAGCAGGAGACAAAAACCATCCCCAGCATGGAGAGCCATCCCGAAGGGACACGCCCCCTCAACCTCAAAAAAGAGGGGGCAGCTCCAACTAACCATAACCAAAAAAAGAAGGGAGAAAAAAACCCACAAGGACTCGGGATTACCCAGACCCACGGGGCCACCTACTGCGGGGTAGTGACTGAACCACCAGTGAGAGGAGCAATGCATCTCCGAGCCATTGAACATCAACAATGAAGCAAACATGACCTGTAGCCAGGCTGGGGGGGACCCACGGCCCCTGAGGGCCCCGGGTCAGCCCCAGTCCGCAGGGGGGAAAAAACCCACCCCGAACCCGTCAATATATAAGTCAAGCATATTTAACAACATAGTGCAAATACCACCATAACAACAGGGGGACCTAGACAAGCCCCCCTTAGCAGCAGAAGTTGAGTTGAGCCCACCGTCCGGCAAGTCTCTAGCGAGAGTGAGCAACGTTCAGTCGTGCTGGGAGGCCCGGGCGGAGCCCCGTCACGAACCTCTGCGACGCTTCCCACCTTGCGAGGCGACCTGCTGCCACCGCTCAGGGCGTTGCGGCAAGGGGAGAGCACTCTGCAGTCTCCAGTCAGGAAAGTCTGTCAAGGGGACATCCAGGGCAGTACAGAAGCGTTGCAAGTCATCCTTGGTGCGGAGAACGGCCGACTTGCCATTCCTGGAGGCAGTGAGGCGGAAGGGGAATCCCCAGCGATACACCACCTGGTGAGAGCGTAAGGTATCCAGTAGGGGGCGCAGGGAGCGCCGTTGCATAAGTGTCCGCCTAGACAGGTCGGGGAACAGAGAAAGTTGTGCGCCATCAAAGTCGATCACATCCATAGACCGTGCAGCCTTCATAATGTCCTCTTTCACAGCATACTTATGAAGTTTGCATATGACATCCCGGGGTGGCTCCCCCTCTTTTGGTGGGGGAAGCAAGGCCCTGTGCGCTCTGTCAATGTCAATGGTATCAGGGGCTCTGTTTCCCAAAATCTGGCGGAAAATACCCTGAACAGAGGGGACCAGGTCAGGAGCTCTGGTGGCTTCAGGGAGCCCCCGAATGCGGATGTTCTGGCGTCTGTCCCTGTTCTCATAATCATCAAGCTGATCCATAAGTGTATTAAGGACAGTGTCGTGCGTGCTAGCAGCCTCCTGAAAGGAGGACAGGGAATGCAGTATATCATCCTGACCGGATTCCAGGGAAGCCACCCTGTGTCCCAGAGCCTCAGTGTCCGCCCTCAGCCCCTCCAATGCCTGAGTGACCGACTGCTCCACCGTGGTGGTGATCAGGTGCACAATCTCCGTCCTGGTCGGCAAGGCCTTAATGTGGGCCTTCCAGTCCCAGTCCTCCTCCGTGTCCCCAGAGTCTGTGGAGTGAGGTGACACCGCAGTATACGGCAAGAAGGGGTTGGGGCTGCGCCCCTGTACCTGGGATAGCTGTATGCCAGAGGAGGAAGGTGGTCCCGGGAGCAGCGTGGAGGCCGGAGAGGATCGGGGCGCCGCCATCTTGGCCGCCTCGCGGCGGCTCCGAGGGGTTGCTGAGAAGAGATCGCGGAGGTCCGTGGAGCGTGTAGAGAGCCCACCGGGGGGCTGGGAGGACGGTCGCTTCTTTGGTGGCATCACCAGAAGGTAAGTAGATGATCGGTGGTCGCTACAGGTCAAGCGGCAGGCTCAGGGAAGCAGGAGCTCGCACGAGATGCGTCCTCACACCATCACGGTCAGGCCACGCCCCCTGGATATCTTTTTATATCCTTTTCCATCTTTATAAAGTTCCATTACCTTGTTACACAGGTTTTTTGACAGTTCTTTTCTGCTTCCCAAAGTTCAATATCTAGTCTTCTCAGTGCAGGGCTAACAAACTCACTGACTAATTACCTTTAATTGCCA
This sequence comes from Pelophylax lessonae, assembly GCF_965119305.1. NCBI lineage: Eukaryota > Metazoa > Chordata > Amphibia > Anura > Ranidae > Pelophylax > Pelophylax lessonae. Next base: position 593,152,067 of record NC_138771.1, read on the forward strand.
TTTTAACCTGAGTTGTCACCTTGTCTGTCTGTACCAAGGCCAAACATTCCAGGGTACGTAAACTTTGGTCAGGATCATTTAGGGGATTTTTGTTATTATGATTTAAAATGAAGCCAAATAACTATGTGATAAAAAAAAGGCTTCATATGATCACCATCCTTAAAAAAGGCAGTGTTTTGAAATGATCAGTCATATTTTCAATATCAATGCCAAAATTTCATGATTTCTGCCAGGGTTTGCAAACTTTTCAGCACAACTGTATATTAGCAACAGCTGACCAATAGGAGTTGCTCTTGGCTGCCTTTTAATTTTAGCACTTCTTTGAAAAAAGTTTGGATAGTGATGGGTTTGGTATTAAAACTAGGAACTCCTAAAACCCAGATCTTAAAACCCAACTCCATCCAAATGTGTTTACAGTGGCGTACAGAGGGCAGAAGAATTAGAATCACTGTCACATTTTTATTGTTTTTGTCCAAAAACTAAAAATGACATTTCCAGTAATATACAGTACACAAGATTAAAAAGCTATTTGACTGATTTCAGGTATTTCTGACCTTAGTCATGACTAAGGTAATGACTGAGGCTAGGTATGGCTGAGTGGACCTTTACCCTGTTTAGGTATTTTACAGAGTTTTTCTCCTCTCCCCTTCCTCCTGTTACACGTCAGAGATTCTTTTTTTTTTTTTTTCGTATCACCTTTTCATCTGGTCCCAGACCAACATTTTCTTGTTTTTTGTCTAGGCAAGGATGACATCCCCTATTACTGGAGCTTCCTGGGACACTTATGTCACCAATCCCAGGAGGCTTCAGCACACTAGACATGCACCAGTCAATGTTGAGCACACTGTGCATTCTGAGTAGAAGAGACACCTGGCCCCCTGATGATATTGGCGTAAAACAGTGTTTCTCAACCTTTTTTCAGGTCAAGGCACCCTTTTAAAAATGATGGACAATTTGAGGCACCCTTTAAAAATTATGGACGGTCTTGAGGCACCCCATTCTAAAATGTGAAAACTATTATAATAGTTTTACATATTGCAGCAACATCCACAATTCCAAGTAGGACACCCAACGTTAGAGGTGATTTGTTCTTCCAAAGAAAAACTGAATTTTTGTAAAATCTTACCTGTAAAATTCCTTTCTCTGAGTCCTCCGACAGTCGCCGCCTCCTCTAAGTCCTCACTGATGGGTATTGTCTTCCTATCCGTAGGAATAGCTAGGCATATAGACTTAGTCCAAAGACAAAAGGCATTAGCATATACACACCCACGGGGGCTGTCCCATCCGGTCAATACCCCCCCCTGCATCACCACTCCCAACTCAGTTTGGTAGCATAGCAGTAGGTAATAAGAACCCCAAAAGAGGGGCGGGGGCGGCGACTGTCGGAGGACTCAGAGAAAGGAATTTTACAGGTAAGATTTTACAAAAATTCCGTTTTCTCTTACGTCCTCCGACAGTCGCCGCCTCCTCTAAGTCCTCGCTGATGGGATGTCCCAAAGCAGTATAGACATGAGGGGTGGGAGACGCAACCGTAGAAAAGGCAACGCAGTACCCACATCAGAGAAAGGAATCTTACATGCACCGTAAGAGAACCAACTGGGCAACAGAAAAAAATAATGCTCAACAGGAGCAACAGCCCAGGAAAGCAAATGCCAACAGCCAGGGACCCAGAGAAAAAATTCAAGGGTCCATCATGGCACTGCCACACTGAGAACCTTGCGGCCAAAAGAAGCATCAGCTGATGCCAGAACGTCTACTTTGTAGAACTTGGAAAAAGTGTGCACCGACAACCAAGTCGCCGCCTTGCACACCTGGGCCACCGAGGCCCGATGCCAATAGGCCCAAGATGCACTCAAAGACCTGGTAGAGTGCGCATTAACAGGGAAGGGCGAAACCCGTTCCTTCAAGGCGTAAGCCTGCTCAATGGTCTGTCTGATCCATTTGGCAATAGTTGCTGCGGACGCAGCCATGCCCTTCCGAGGTCCCTCAGGAAGGACAAAGAGGGAATCCGTCTTCCGAAAGGATTTCGTAGATGACAGGTAAACCCTGATCGCCCTGACAACATCCAAGGAATGCAAAGCAATCTCCTTCGGATGCTTAGGCTTCGTACAAAGCGAAGGCAGGACAATGTCCTCATTAAGGTGAAAGTCAGAGATCACCTTGGGAAGGAAGGATGGGGGTGGACGCAAAACCACCTTATCCTCGTGAATGATCAAGTAAGGGGAGCGGCAAGACAACGCCGCCAGCTCCGACACTCTGCGAGCCGAAGTGATCGCCACTAAAAAGGCAACCTTCTTAGACAGCAGAGGCAACGATATATCCCTGATGTTTTCAAAATGAGCACGCTGTAACGCGGACAGAACCAAGTTCAAGTCCCATGGAGGTAAAGGCTCCTTCCTGGGAGGAGTCAGATGTCGCACCCCTTGAATGAAGGTGCGCACCAAAGAACGAGACGCCAAAGGGCGTTGGAAAAGAACAGCCAGTGCAGACACCTGGCCCTTTATCGTGGCCAGCGCCAGGCGCTGATCCACTCCAGACTGGAGGAAAGCCAAAATTCTCGACACCGAGTAAGAACGAGGGGAGAACCCCCTGGACTCACACCAGGCGAAATAGGCTTTCCAGGTACGGTAATAAATCTTACCAGAGGAGGATTTTCTAGCCTTGATCAGGGTAGGAATAACCTCAGGAGATAGACCCTTGTCCTTCAAGACCTGGGTCTCAACAGCCAGGCCGTTAAAGCCAGCGACTGTGAAGCAGGATGGAAGATCGGACCTTGAGACAGGAGATCTTCCCGCAGAGGCAGACGCCACGGAGGCACCACTGCCAGGTGAACAACGTCGGCGTACCAAGACCGGCGAGGCCAGTCCGGCGCCACCAGAATCACCATGTGCGGTTCCGAGACCAATCTGCGAAGGAACCGGGATAGTAACTGAATCGGAGGAAAGGCGTACATCAGACGATACTGATGCCAAGGGACCACCAACGCATCCGAGGCGTCCGCCAACGGATCGCGCGTTCTTGCCACGAACCTTTCCACCTTTCGATTTAGCCGGGATGCGAACAGATCCACGTCTGGGGATCCCCACTTTGCACACAGCATCTGAAAGACCTCCGGGTGTAGGGACCATTCCCCCTGGTCCAGGGTCTGGCGGCTCAGATAGTCTGCCTGCCAATTCTCCACACCCGGAATGTGAACTGCCGAAATCGCCGGGACATGAGTCTCGGCCCAAGACAGGATGTCGGTCACCTCCCGGACTGCTCGAGCACTCCTGGTGCATCCCTGGTGGTTGATGTAAGCCACCGCGGTAGCATTGTCCGTCTGTACGCGAACAGGCAGGCCCTGGAGACGGTCCGACCACTGGAAGAGACAGAGTTTTATCGCTCGTAGTTCCAGCACATTTATCGGGAGGGAGGATTCCTCCTCCGACCAAGTGCCCTGGGCAGACAGGGTGCCCAGGGCTCCACCCCAGCAGGCTGGCGTCCGTGGTAACCACTGTCCACACCAACGGGCAGAAGGACTTGCCTTCCGCCACCGACGGGGACTGGATCCACCACAGAAGAGCCAATCTGGTCCGGCGACAAGGTCGCACAAGGAAGCGAGACCGAACGGTAACGCCACAAACTGGTAGTGGTCCTCTGCAATAGCGAACCGAAGGTACCGCTGATGACCCTCGAAAATGGGGATGTGCAGGTACGCTTCCTTCAGATCTATCGAAGCCAGGAATTCTCCTGGACTCAAGGAGGCCACAACTGAACGGAGAGACTCCATTTAAAACTTCCGAAAACGCACAAAGCGGTTCAGCGTTTTCAGGTCCAGAATCGGACGCACTTTGCCCTCCTTCCTGGGCACAGTGAACAGATTCGAATAAAACCCCCGAAACCTGTCCCGATGAGGCACTGGGACAATCACCCCCTGAGCAAGCATGTCCTGCACCGCTTGATGCAAGTCCTGCAGACGCCCCGGAAGCAGATGGAGATCGAAGGGAAAGAATCTGTCCGCCGGCCTGGAAAGGAATTTCGATCTTGTAACCTGATCGAACGATTTCCTGGACCCACCAAAAAGGCGAGAGCCAGCATAGGGAAAATCAGCAACAGTTTTCCGCGAGGACTGGTCAGCCGACCAGCTCTTCAGCCATATCAGTCGCCGGTTAAGTACCGCGACACTCGAGAGGTGAGCCACCAAGGGGGCCCCATTTAGGGCTGCATCACACAGATACATGACTCCTTGATGGATCTGGTCCACCATTTCCAGTCGTGCAGGCGGCACGTCATCAGATACTAGGTTGCTTCTAAGCACCTTAATCCAATCAGCCACCGCCTGAGCCACCATAACGGACGCGAAAACGGGTTTGAGCAACGAACCCGCCACCGTATAGGAATGGCGGGCTAGAGACTCCAACCGCCGGTCCGTGGGATCCCGGAAAACCGGGGTATCCTCAGTAGGAACCAAGGTAGACTTGTTCAGCACGGCCACAGTGTGATCTACCTGTGGAGGCACACACCACAGGCGCAAAAGGATAAAGCAATTTGAACCGACTAGGTACCAGGAATGGACGTTTTAACGTGCGCCACATCTCATTAACAGTGTAATGGAATTCCGCTGGGCAGGGAAAAACCTGCGCAGACTTGCGGGTCCTGTGTGACCCAAAAGAGGACACAACGCCCGGAGGATTGGGCTCGTCCTCCAAATGTAAGGTATCCTTAACCGAAATAATCAACTCATCCATGGTCGCCCGTTCTTCGGGTGACCCTGGGGAGGATGTATCAACACCCTCCACCTCAGCCTCCCCCTCAGACCCCGGGGGGTCTAAGGATGAGCGGGACCCTGAAAAGGGCACGCTCGCAGCAGCAGCAGCAGCCATATCCCCATCTGAATCAGAAGAGAGAGACAGCCTGGACCGTTTTCTCGCAGCCCGTTCAGACATCAGCATTTCCATATTTGCCACTAAAGTCGCAACTACAGCAGCCAGATCAGGTCGCAGCGGGGCCACAGGAGAACTGGGGCCCCCCACTAAAGCTGGAGGAAACTTGCTTTCCTGAGAATCCATGGCTCAAGATATTAAAAAACTACAGTGCAAAAAAAGTAGTGTACTGTCTCCTTAAATAGCGCTGCGGAGTGCGCAGCCCACCGCTACTGTCACAGCTATGAAGACCCCCAAAAGGAGAAAGAAACTGAGCCAGAAGAAGACTGAGAGAGATAAACTGCAGAGCCCGCAGATCGTTGCTACCTGTGTCCTTGCTGCCTGAGAGGAAAAGGAAATGCTGCTGGAGGGGGCTGGCTATAAGCCAGACCCCAGGGAAAATGGCTGCCCCATAGGGATGCATAGGAGGCTACACCAAGATGGCCGCCGACATGCGGCCGAACCGATCGTTCCACCGCCAACAAGATGGCGGCGGATGGCGCCAAAATGAGCTGTATACTCGCCCCAGAGGGGCTATACACGTGTGCATAGTAAAAACATGGCGGACCGCGTGATTTTACCCCCACAGCGGTCGCCGCACAACACACAAGTCTGTACCCCCAAACATGCACCTAAGGTGACACAGGGACAGGGACCCCCGGCAAACATACAGATCTGCACACAGCGAACCCCGCAGTGATCGCACAGGGAGTCACACAGGCACAGACATGGGGACACACAGCAACACAGACTGCCACCCCAGGCAGAGGCCCCACACAGAAAAGTACTTACCTGTACCCGATGGCGTGGGGAGCCTCCATGCACGAATAAACCTCTGTCCTCATCTGACAGGGAGTGCCGTGAGCCAGGTACATGACGCTGCAGCACCGCAGACAAGTCCTGTGAGGTAGCCACCTCACGGCTGCATCCCTACAGCGAACAGGGATGGGTCGTTCTTAATGCCAGGGCGAACCATAGCTGAACGCTCGATGGCGGGCTGGGGGTCCATCTGACCCTCTGTGCCCTGGAGAACCAGGGCGGCCAGTCCAAATCCCAGCACCGCATGATCCATCTTCATCCGAAGAATAAACTAACACTAAAGCTGACAAAATAAACAGCTAGTAAAGTGAGAGGAAAAAAACTGACATTTTAAAAGAAAATCAAAGAAAAGATTTAGGAAGGCTGAGACTGAAGCCCCAGCACAAGGTAGCCTGACTATTCCTGACGCTAGGCAAATTAAAACTGAGTTGGGAGTGGTGATGCAGGGGGGGTATTGACCGGATGGGACAGCCTCCGTAGGTGTGTATATGCTAATGCCTTTTGTCTTTGGACTAAGTCTATATGCCTAGCTATTCCTACGGATAGGAAGACAATACCCATCAGTGAGGACTAAGAGGAGGCGGCGACTGTCGTAGGACATAAGAGAAATACACTTTTGAAAACTGGTACTGACTAGTATTCCAATGTTTCACCATTTACTCAGCTAATGTGATCCACCGCTGATGGAGAGAAGTAGGGGAGGGTCAAACAAGGATGCTATGAAGGTGACTTTATCAAGTGATGACACTATTGGCCGTTAGGACATCGGCACCCAGAAGGTTGTAATGATGCACAATGAAAGCCTGTGATTTAGTGTAACTAAAAGGCAGCCTTCATCCACATGCCAGCTTGTACACAATTTTTGGGTGATTTTTAGGCACCCTGGTTGAAAAAGACTGGCATAGAACACAGTGATGCCAGACCTTTCATCCAGTGGCTGAACAGCAGGTTTCACCAGACAGTGCTAGCTTTGCTGGGTATCTGAGTCATTTAAGGACAACCAGTGGTGCAGGTAAGAAGGGGAAAAAATGTAAAGGGGGTAAGAGTTTCCTCTTCAACCAGGTTTTCAATCTTTTGTACTATAGTTTCCTGGAGATTTATTAAAGTTTTTTTTTTTCCCAAAAAGCAGCCCATAGATAAGTCACTTATTTTTCATTCAGACAACGGGTTGAACAAAATATAACTTGATTCCCCCATTAATACTTTTGAGGTCCATACATTTGAGATGCATAAAGGAATCCTTCCTGATAAGCCTTTGTATTCTGACAGCGAGGGAGACTACCCTGCTGTCAGAATACATTGACCAGTGCTGCCGGCTATAGCCTACAGTGCTGGTCAAGTGGAAAAAATCTGCCGAGGCGGTTGTACAGAATTCGATCGGTAGGTTGACTTCTGTACAACCACCCTGCCCATATGTGGATCAAAATCCAGGCCAGTCCCTTCTGAACCGGCCGCATTTTGAACCATTTATGGCCAGCCTAAAACTTCACTAGGACAGATTTTCCAGATTTAGATAAAAGGTTTCCCCCTCCATTTAGAATGTAACCTCCATGAACAGTGCCTCCTGTATCCCCTCATTCCTTCTGTATTGCAATGTATTGTAATTGTACTGTCCCCCTTTATATTGTAAGTTCTGCAAAAACTATTGGCGCTATATAAATCTTGAATACTAATAATAAGAGGTAAGAGAGTTAAGTAGCATTGATTTTCAGCTCTGGCTTTTTTTCTCTCTGATGTCTGTGACCCAGTTGGCGAGGTTTATCCTCACTTTCTGTCCTGGTAGCCGGGTGTCACAGGATAGTATGGGAACACAGGCAGCAATAAAATAAAAATGTATTTGATAGAGTCAGGAAGGATTAGAACATTGGTCAGGATTGATTGCTCACAGTGTCTTCCTGTGCTAGTGATACTGGCACCCATGCATGTCTTATCCTCTTGCTCCGGATAATGAAATGCGTAGGGAGGGGCTTCCGGTGACGTCACTTCTGCTTCAGTGGAACACTTGCTGGAGAGCATAGCAGCGGTTTCACTTTCTTTTTTTAGCTCTGTTGTTTTATATTGATGTAAGTGTACTTTACTATTTACTCTTGATGGTCCTGCTGTATTTCTGCTGCCACTAAGAATCTTAAAGTTACCTTTTTACCATATTGATGGGGGACCCAGCACATGGATTTTAAAGGAGTGTTGACCACATTGGCGAAGGATCGCATGCATGGTAGATCAGCATAGAAAGTTCGACTTCTTTGTTATAATAAGACGTCACCATCTGATGAGTGCAGTGGAAGGTCACTGAGGAGTGAGAACACATGCACTTTTTCTGTTTGAATTAAGCGTATGAGTGATTTGGATTCCTTTTTTGTGAAGAACATTTTATAGCACATGGACTGATTTTGGCCGAACGTTCGAAACAATAGAATTTCGTCTGATTTCTAATATAGTGTATGGCCAGCATTAGTCATTGAGCTAGAACAAGAACCCAGGTACCCCATTTGCAAGTGATTGAGAGAGGGTACTGGGTCTTCTCTTTAAAGTATACATAATACTTAAAGCAGAACTTCACCCTAAAGGTTTTGACAGGTACCCGCTCCCACTGCCGGTTCGGTCACCACTACAATCCACTGGAATTTCTATCAGCCCCTTCCCACCTGCAACCTTCTGGGACACATCACAGGTCCCAGGAGGGTGCAGGACCATTCACAAAGAGCAGCGCGGCTCGGGCATGCGCAGTGGACACCTGGCTGTCCACAGTAAACATGCCGGCATCAGGGACCCAAAGACTGATGAAGAAGTGGTTGGGTGAGCACAGCGCTGGACTCCTGGACAGGTAAGTGTCCTTTATTAACCACTTGCCGACCAGTCACGTTGACTGTACTGCGGCAAAGTGGTTAGTTATCGTCCAGCGACGTAGACCTACATCGCTGGACTCCTCCCGTTGTGGGCGGCGCGCGCCGCCGGAGGCTCGCTCCCGCTGTATTCAGTCACATTATCAGTGATAACCGCCGCTCTTCCCCGATTGTCGGGGAATCGAGTGTGGAGATCCGCCCGCTTGTGTAAACAGAGCCGGCGGATCTCCTAAGTGACAGACAGGGTCAGATTGCAGGGTTCAGCATAGCTGAACCTGCAATCTGTCCCTGTGTCACTCAGTCACCTCCCCCCACCAGGCACCAGGCATACATTAACCCCTTGATCACCAATAAAAATTAACCCCTTCCCTGCCAGTGTCATTTTTACAGTAACAGTGCATATGTATAGCACTGATTACTGTGGTAATGTCACTGGTACCCCCAAAAGTGTCAAAAATGTCAGTCAAGGGTCCGATCTGTCCGCCGCAATGTCGCAGTCCCGCAAAAAAAAAAATCGCAGATCACCGCCATTACTCGTTAAAAAAAAAAAACACCAAAAATGACAGAAATCTTTCCCTTAGTTAATAAACCAATCAAAATACGCTTATTGCAATTTTTTTTACCAAAAATATGTAGCAGAAAACAAATTGGCCTAAAATGTTAAAAAATTTTGATTTTTACATTTTTTTGGGGGGAATTTCATATAAAAAATGTGAAAAATATTGTTATTTTTTCAAAATTGTTGCTCTTTTTTTGTTTATAGCGCAAAAAGTAAAAATCGCACAGGTGATCAAATACCACCAAAATAAAGGGTACGGCGTTGCATGACCGCGCAATTGTCAGTTAAAGTCGCACAGTGCCGAATCGCAAAAAGTGGCCTGGACGTAAGACAGCAAAATCCTCCGGTGGTAAAGTGGTTAAAATTCAGCAGCTACAGTATTTTTAGTTTTTGACTTTTATCTTTTTTTTTTTTTTTTTTTTTTTAATACAGGGCAAAGATCATCTTTAATTACACGAACGTTCAGTTTTTTTTAAACAAGATTTCAGGAGATTTGGTCCCTTTTTCCTGTCTGAAAGCTTCTAAGACAAACTCTTCAGTAAAAGCGGACCTGAACTCTTCAAGTGACCATCTGTACCTGGAGCCTCATAGCTGTACATCTGCAGTGTGAGATCTAAAGCATTGCTGTTTCTGACTGCTAGGCTTTTGAGATTTGGTGGTATCACTAATGTGCTGCTCAATGTTCTTCTTACTGGAAGCTCTGACATGAGGAAACAAAGCCTCTACTAAGATTGCCACCTTTGCATAAAGACACCTGGCAGGACAAGGCATGGTTACTCAGTGGAAAAAAGGCGCTGGTAATCTTTTTATGTTGCTGCATACAATTATTCAAGGTGTCCCGTATTTATAAAATTAATCAATAAAAGTATTGTGAAACAATGTGTATATTATGCTGTATTTAAACAAGTGCAAATCGTGATAAATAAATATCAAAAGTGCTTATTAGTGCATCAACCTAAGATTGCAAGTGTTAATTATCACTAGTAGTATATTGCATAAATAAATAAATTAATTCGTGCAACAAGCAAATAAAGTGCTTAATAGTGCATGCATAAATTAAATCACATCAATTTGAATTGGAAATGTTCATGCTCTCCGATAAAGTGCTCAAAAGTATATATATAAATCCAGTGTTTCTGAAAATACTGCGCAATTCGTGCAATTGGATAGTGCTTCTATATTCTTGTATATGGAAAGTGCTCCAGGTGATGGAGTGTGTCACACGTGGCCTCTTACCAGCTTCCAATGAGTCGTAATGACCCCCAACGCCTGTGATCCCTTTCACTGGGTGGATCAAACCTCTCCTCGATATCTTTAACTTGGATATCTGCTCCTATGTTAGGCGTGTATGGACCATGTAGTCCGCATATAAAGATAAAAACAAAGCCTCCAATAGTGAAATATTGTATGCTTTATTTAATAAACACTAAAGGATAACAGTTGGTCTCTTACTATTTGCTGTGCCCTCCTGGCACTGGGCAATTCGGCAATACACAATCGATCGAGTATTGGGAAGATAGTATCCGAGGATCTGCAGCTTCCTCCTATCCTTCCTTCCACTGTGTTTGTGTGCGGCGGTCGGCGTGCGTCCCTGCCTCTGCTCCGAATGCCTGCCTCTGCTCCGAACACAATGTCCGCCAGCCACCCGCAATCGTTCCCCCATGGAGACAGAACGGCGGTCTGCCTATGTAAACAAGGCAGACCGCTATTCTGTCAGAGATGAACACAAGGATCCTGTGTTCCTCCTATTTAGGAACACAGATATCTGTGTTCATCCAGTCAGTACAACCCCCACACAGTTAGAAAGCACTCCCAAGGAGCACACTTAACCCTTTGATCACCCCTGGTGTTAACCACTTCCCTGCCAATGTCATTATTTCAGTAACAGTGCATATTTTTAGCACTGATCACTGTAGTAATGTCACTGGTCACCTCAAAAGTGTCAGTTAGGTGTCGGATCTGTCCGCTGCAATGTCGCAGTCCCGCTAAAAATCGCTGATCGCCGCCATTACTAGTAAAAAATAAAGTCCTTAATTGGTTAAGCTAAAAAAATTAAAAATGCAATATATTGCGGTATACCATTCCTTAAATGTAGTGGCTGTATTCGTTTGTTTTTTTTTTAGACTTTTTGTCCTTTTTTTCCCCTAGTGATCCAGCCAGTAACACGATTCCTGTCTTGTGGTGTCTTTACTCCACTGGAGGAACAAGGAAGACACTTCTGAACAGCAGCACTGGGGAGAGGGTAGTGTTAGATGCCCTTGCAGATTTTGATGGACAATTAAAGCTAGCTCTTTGGAAGTTGTGTGCACCATTTACAGTTTGTGTGTTAAAGTCTAAAGGGCCGCACACAAGCAGAGGCGGCTCTCTAATTAGGCAAATTAGGCGGTTGCCTCAGGCCTCGCATTCACAGGGGCCTCGCGGCCGCCTAATTTGCCGAGTTAAAGAGTTGCCTCTGAGGCTGTCAGCAGGGATCTCCCTGCCATCAGCACAATCCTGACTCCGAGTCCCAGCCAATCTGTAAGCAGGAGAATCCGGGGAGTGATCAGGAGCAGCTCATGAATGGGAGCTCACTGACATCTCCGGATCACAGCCAAATACTGAAGTCGCGTCCGTGACACTTCCCCCTCCCTCACAGACCACAGACGGGGGAGGAGAGAGATCTGCTGCCTGCTTCTGCTCCTCCTCCCGACCTCTCCACCTATGCTTGCCCCGCCCACACTCCCCGACAGCTTTCTCCTCAGAAGATGATGTGTGGGCGGGAAGATTGAAAACCAGGAAGAAGAAGAGGAAAGCTGGCACCTGATCCCTTCATCCATCCATCCATCCCTTCCAGTGAGTACTCTGATCTAAGGGGCACCCTTCCTCCATCTTTTTCCATTCCTTTCTTTCTCCCACCCCTCCTTTCTTTCTCTTTTCTGTCTGTCCCCCTATCTATCCATCTGTCCCCCTATCTATCCATCTGTCCCCCTATCTGTCCGTCTGTCCCCCTATCTGTCCCCCTATTTGTCCATCTGTCCCCCTATCTGTCCATCTGTACCCATATTTGTCAGTCTGTCTCCCTATCTGTCCGTCTGTCCTCCTATTTGTCCATCTGTCCCCCTATCTGTCCATCTGTACCCATATTTGTCAGTCTGTCTCCCTATCTGTCCGTCTGTCACCCTATCTGTCCATCTGTCTCCCTATCTGTCTGTCTCTCCCCCTATATGTCCATCTGTCTCCCTATCTGTCCGTCTGTCCCCCTATCTGTCCATCTGTACCCATATTTGTCCGTCTGTCTCCCTATCTGTCCGTCTGTCTCCCTATCTGTCCGTCTGTCTCCCTATCTGTCCTTCTGTCTCCCTATCTGTCCTTCTGTCTCCCTATCTGTCTGTCTGTCTCCCTATCTGTCCGTCTGTCCCCCTATTTGTCTGTCTGTCTCCCTATCTGTCCGTCTGTCCCTCTAGCTGTCCGTCTGTCCCCCTGTCTGTCCCCTTGTCCGTCTGTCCCCCGTCTGTCCCCCTGTCTCCCTCTCTGTCCCCCTGGCTGTCTGTCTGTCCCACTGGTCGTCCCCCTGTCCGTCTGTCCTCCTGTCCCTGTCTGTCTGTCCCCCCTGTCTGTCCATCCGTCCCCCCTGTCCGTCTGTCCCCCTGTCCGTCTGTCCCCCCTGTCCGTCTGTCCCCCCTGTCCGTCTGTCCCCCCTGTCTGTCTGTCCCCCCTGTCTGTCTGTCCCCCCTGTCTGTCTGTCCCCCTGTCTGTCTGTCCGTCCGTCTGTCTGTCCGTCCGTCTGTCCCCCTGTCTGTCCGTCCGTCTGTCCCCCGTCTGTCTCCCTGTCTGTCCCCCTGTCTCCCTGTCTGTCCCCCTGTCCGTCCCCCTCATGCGAGTACAAATCCTTCTTTTTTATTGCTATACAGACCAGGATCCCCCAGTTTCACTCCAGTTTTCCTCTACCCATCCCTCATCATCTTCCCACTCCCCCCTTTTTACTCCCTCCTCCTTCTCCCCAACCCCATGGTTCCCAGTCCCATCCCTCTCCTATTCATCCCATGTGATTGCCACAGTACACATCCCACCCACACAAGCAGCAGTAATCAGCCTCTGGGTTCTTCCATTAAGAGGAAGTAAACCCTCCTCTGTAACTTTTACCTATAGGTAAGCCTATATTAAGGCTTACCTATAAGTACTGTAAATATCTCCTATACATGCACCGTTTAGGAGATATTTACCTTACATGCAGCCAGTGACGTCACTGGCGCATGCGCTCTGAAGGAACGGCCACTGGTGCCGTTCCTTCAGAGTCCCGTGCCGTGACCGTCGGCTCCCGTGCGCGTGCGCGGGAGTGACGTCACCGAGGCTCCGGCCAATCAGATGGCCGGATGCCGCGATCCCGGAAGATGGGCGAATGAACATGTCGCCCGTCATACAGGTGAGTGAGCGGCACGGCGGGGGCTCGTTGTAAGGTAAGTATTTCATAATGAGCTAGTATGCGATACATACTAGCTCATTATGTGTTTGTCTTTCAGGTTGTAAAAAAAAAAAAAAAAAAAGTTAAACGAGTTTACAACCTCTTTAACCTCTGCAAAGGGGGTGAGTAGGGCCTCATGTCTAAATTCTGCCTAAGGCCTCACAAAGCCTAGAGCCGCCTCTGCACACAAGGGCCGAATATTGTGCAATATCGGCAAGATCAATAGAAACCAGCTGACATTCAGCCCCTGTATACAGCAGCCAGTCTGACAGAAGCCCGCTAAACGTCCAGCTTCTGTCGAAAGGGCATGACCGAAATAGGTCTGCCAAAAGGCTGGGTGGAACAAACAAAAACTAATAGTGTGTATTAGGCTTAAGATAGTTGGTGGGTCTCTGCATATTTTCCTCAATAAACAAATCACTGCTACCCTTTTAGATAAACATGATACATTTCTGAAAGCCCGACAACCTTGGATCAATTACACTAATTCTATTGATTTCAACTTCATAAGCTTTACCACTGATTTATATTGCTGTCAACTGCAACAATAAATTCTAACTTAAGCTGGCCATAGATGGTTTGAATTCCTGCTGAATCGGCTGAGACTCAACCACTAATGGGCAGGCTGTTTGTTGACCAATCAACTTGTGTACAACCAGCCTGTCCGAGTTTCCATGCAACTATTTTCAGCGGCTACAGCTGCTAGCAATAATCACTGTGTGTTCTCCCAGTCGGGATGGCTCCCCCCCCCCCCCCCCCACAACCAGGAGAACACAATAGCTCCAAGGGAGGGGTTCCCCCATCAACACTGATGGTGTTGATGGAAATATCGAGTGATCGCTCAGTCTGTGGCTGGCTTTAACCTCTGGGTATCAGAATACTGAAACAAGAAAGTTAATCAGTGTCATTTACAGTACAATATAACTATGGCTACAATCACTTCTACCTAATACAGCAATTTGACTATCTGGGAACACATCAAAACTAGCAGCTTCTTTATTTCAAGATAGCAGTTGAGGTGGTTTTTCCAACTTACATGGAATTTTCTTTGAGAACCTTACTTTAGGAGAACTTTGTATGTTTCCTTTGAGAGCATAAAAGTGGATCTAGGCACCAGGGAAGACAACCCCCAACTAGAGTTGAGCGGACACCTGGATGTCCGTGTTCGGCGGGTTCGGCCGAACTTGAAAAAAAAGTCCGGGTCCGTGTCCCAGACGTTTTCCGAACTTTACCCGGACACTGAACCCCATTGAAGTCAATGGGGACCCGAACTTTCAGGCACTAAAATGGCTCTAAAACACCAATGGAAAGGGCTAGAGTGCTGCAAATGGCAGCAAAATGTAGTTAAGAGCATGGCAAGTGCTCTTAAAAAAATTCCCCTTTAAATTAATTTTTTAATAGCAGATTAGAACAGCAATCTGTAGTGAAATATAGCTGAACGCTGCACACAACAGACTGATAAAAATAGATTTTTTTCTCCCTCCTCCTCAGTGGGCTCAAGTGAGGGCAAAAAGATTGTTCACTGCACCACCCCCCACACAGCAAAATCGATGTAGACTGTCCCTGCCTAATCTCCAGCCTGGCCCTAATATGCTCAATAAGATCGTTCACTGCACCACCCCCCCACACAGCAAAATCGATGTAGAAGACTGACCCTGCCTAATCTCCAGCCTCGCCCTAAAATGCTCTAATAACTCTCCCTGCCTGCACTCCGACCTGTCCCTGCATTCTTTTCGGACACAATTTTTCACAGAATCACTGTCTGTCCCTAATCAGCAGCCAGCACGTATGATGTGTGTTCTGTCCCTAAACTACAGCAGAATGACGCGGCGCGCTGGGGCTCTCGAACTTATAAAGACATGGTCACATGCTTCAGATGGCCAATCACAGCTACTAATACATTAGTAGGCATGGCTGTGATGGCGCACACCAGTTAAACGCTTGTTGATTGGCTGTTGAAAGCCCGCCATTAAAAGCGCGCCATTACATACAAAACAGGAAATAAAATGACCGAACACGGATTTTAAACCCGAACATACAGTAAAGTTTTCGGGTCCGTGTTTGGGTAACAAAAATCCAATTATTCGGTACGAACACGAATAATACAGTCCGTGTTCGCTCAACACTACCACCAACACAAATTATGGACAATGGTTTTCAAAAAGATATGTGGACACTTTGTAAATCCCCAGGAAGTTCTCCAGGGTTCAGCAAGCAAAATCTCTGCTGACCTGTCCAGCATACTTTCTTAGATAACAGTTGAGGTGGTTTGGCCAACTTACATTGAATTTTGAGAACACTACTGCCCTAGATTATCACTAGGAATGTACATTTTTTGTAGAACCAATAATTATGAAAAAAACAATGAAGTGGCTGCCTTGTGCTACCATTGTGCATTTGACTATAAAAGCTATTACAATATTATAGAAACTTTGCATCCAACTCTGTCTTCCCCCCATCAAATTATTGGTAATATAATTAGGACTATTGCTTACCTCCAGGGTTTTTTATAATGTCTAAAAATTTCTCATCACGAATTCTTCCATGTTTGTTCTTGGCCATACACAGGTAGCTACCTTTGTGTGCAAAAGTGACTTTGGCTATATTAACAATACTTTTATCCTGGGAGTAAGTCACATGAGCATTGGTAGGAAGCTCCCAAGAGTACTCGGGTTCAGGTAATCCCTCCGAATGGCAAGTCACGGTTACAGATTCACCTTCTTTGGCAGTTGCACTAGGTTTTATTGAGATAGTTGGCAACTGTGGTCTTTCTGAGGAAGAAGATATCAAAAAGCAAGTTTAAGACACATCGTTTTATTAAAGAAAAACTCTTCTGAAATAGAAAAACAGATACAGAGTGACAGCAAAATAAACTGGTCCAAAGAATCTGCCTTAAAAAAACAATCCTATACTTTTGCTGCAAACCCACACATTTGAGTCAAACAGTTCATTTGTTTTTTTTGGGACTAGGGCCAGTAGTTCTTAACATAGGGATGTTGGCTCTTATAACAACCAAGATTGCTAAAATTCCAAAACTGTTCCTAACCTCTAAACAGTACACAATTACCCTTAACTCATCTTAACTCTCAATCTAACCTCTAAAATGAGCCTGTAACACCTACCCCCACCAACACTTCATTTCATTCATACACTACACTCAGAGACACTGTCACTTTATCCATTCAGGGCAAAGTGACAGTGTCTACACCTAAATCACCCCCAGGCATGTACACTGACCCAGCCACTCTTCCTCAACCTGTGTATGTGGAAAGTGCGCAGGATACAATGTGGTAAAGCTGCAACCTAAAATAATAAAAGTAGTAAAAGTGTAGAAATAAGGTGCGCTAAACTCATATAAAAGGTGTTCCCTGAAATTAGGGAAACAAATCACAAACGTGATTAACAGATATAGTGGTGTAAAAAAATAATCAAAGTATATATTATACCAACGAATAATACATGTTACATGTGCTCTAGTATATCAACTGAACATCAAAGTGATTAAAACACTCTTCAACATAGTAGTGCAAAAAATTGGCAAAGAATATATAAAGTCCAATCCAAATAGTCCAAGTGATATGGTGAGTAAAATGAACTCCTTGGTGAAAAAATCCACAGCAAATCAAAGTGCAAGTGTTCCCATCACCAACTCTGGATTGGCTCCTTACCAGAAGGATGGATATGTAAGGGCGTAATATAGCACAAATCCAGGTGTAAAAAAACCACAGTGGATCCCTGAGACCACGCTAAATGAGAGGATGTGCCTCTTACCAGAATAATTCTTGGGTATAGGCATAGACATACACTTCACAGGGGTGGTGGGTGTCCCTTCTGTGATCCCTAGGTCTGTATATGGCTCCTCCAAGGTCCGGAATTATCTCCCAGTGCCCCAGAAATAACAAAAGCGCACAATAGTGTAATACCTCACAGACTGTTTAATAATAAATAAGGTTACACTTACATAAAAACGGCTTGTTTCGGGGCATGTAGTACGGCAATGGAGAGAAAGAGGCCGCGGTCGCCTGCAGTGCGGTCTGCGGCGATGTGTGATGACGTTGCGACGCTCCCTTCTGACGCGTTTCCTACTATGTTGAAGAGTGTTTTAATCACTTTGATAGTTCAGTTGATATACTAGAGCACATGTAACATGTATTATTCGTTGGTATAATATATACTTTGATTATTTTTTTACACCACTATATCTGTTAATCACATTTGTGATTTGTTTCCCTAATTTCAGGGATCACCTTTTATATGAGTTTAGCGCACCTTATTTCTACACTCTTCCTCAACCTCCCCACACTGTCGGAGCTCTCACTACAGAAGCAGTGCTTTAAGGTATGGTGGAGCATGCGGCCTTTCCTATGCTACATCATTTGGGCCAGGCCTGATTCAGGCCCAAATAATATAACTTGGGAGGTGCTATGATATCATCCTCTTGTCTAAGCACCAACACCAATCAGCACAGGAACATAGACGGAAGATTCTGAAGTGGGGAGATGGCAAGAAACATGGGTGAGTGAGTATACATGACTGGGGGGGGGCGCTATGTGCAGACATTCTCACTTTGGCCTGAATGGGCAAAGTGACAGTGTTCCTTTACCCTACCCACTAAACCCTGACTCTACCACTATCCTTTGCTTTTCTCTAAATATAGTTCCAGCTTTGTTTATGCACTTCTAAACCCCTATTTTGGCTTACACAATCTGTCAGCTAAAACAGTCTGCCGCTGAAAGTACACAGTGTCAGGATGCCAACCCTTAAAACAACTGATCTAATGCCAGTGTTTTCTTTCTGATTACACAGAACAGTCCTCTATCCCTGGGTATATAATGATTTATCTTGTTAGCAATAGTGTTTGAGCTAAAGCCTGTTAAAAGCTTGTTAAACTCTTTACTTCTTAAGTTTGTATGTTAATGTTCTTCTGCATGATCCCTTACGTAGCTCTGCGCTTTTCTTGCTGTGGGTCTAGACCAGTGGTCTCCAAAGTGCGGCCTGGGGGCCGAATGTGGCCCTTTGACTTTATCTGGCCCTTGGGGCACTATTCCACCAACTGACACCATTGATGGAGCACCATTCTCCCTACTGACACCATCAATAGGGCACTATTCTTCTCATTGATATCAACAATAGGGCACTATTTTTCTCATTGATATCAGCAATATGGCACTATTTTTCTCATTGATATCAGCAATGGGGCACTCATTTTCTCATTGTTATCAACAATGGGGCACTATTTTGCCCATCAAAACCAATGATGAGGCACTGATGTCAAGGTATTTTCTACTTCCACTGGCTGCCTTCTACCCCCCCCCCCCCCCCTAAAGCCTGAAGGACAGTAAACTTTGCTTAGAAAGTTTGTAGACTGATGATTGGGAATGAGCCATTGTGGTTCCTGATCATGTGGTTACGATGTTGGTCATATCATTGACTGATGTCAATGCATTTTTCTGAAGTTGTACTCAATTTGCACCTAGGAAGAAATACTTTTTTTTTTTTTTTACACAATTTTAAAAAAGTTTGCTAAAGCACAGTGTCAATTACATAATCCATTCAATATGGTGCCAGGAGATCTAGTATAGTTATTAGTTACACTCTTCCCATCCCTTTCTTGGACAATCATTATTTGCCTTGAAAGAAAGTTATGACAATCTGAATGTGATGTTTAGGATTGAGGTATTACATGTTCAAAGCTCTAGGTGGAGTAATAGTTGGAGTAATTGTCAGAGTTGAACCAAAGCAGAAAAAAGGTGAATGCCAGAAGAAACCTGTCTGTCAAATGAACCCACTGGCAGATTATATTTAGGGACAGAATGAGTGGTTGTCAGGGGCCACAGACTCTAGTGGGGCCCATGGGAAAACTAAAAAGGGTTCTGCACTCCTGCTCCTTGTAAGTTAGTTACAGCTTTGCAAGTCTATAGACATTTTTTTTAGAAAATGATTGGCAATGTTAGCTTTTCTATTGCTCTCCATAAAAATTCCTATTCCTTCTTATTTATAACTTTTTCAGTATTATCATGAAATGATCAAAAACAATATGTGTGTGTATTCCTTGTGACTAACTGGAAGCATTGTTTTGAGGTTATCTCTCAGCATCATGTGAGTAATTTGCAAAGGACCTAAGATCCCATTCAAAATTCGAAAATCGCCTTCTAAACCCATTAGAAGCAAAACACGAATGTCTGTATACAATGACCCCTATGCACGATCCTACGCATGACCAATTATACGATTAATCCACTGCTTCACTCACTTCATCATTGAGTCTTTTAAAACACCATAGATTGCATAGGAAAAGGAATGGGACTGCAACAGAGAATTCACAATACTATTACTTATACTTCACAACAGTAGCAAGACAGTCAATTCCAGCACAGTTCCAGCACTCTTTGCTAATTTTTTAGAGCATTATGCAATGTTATGGAACATTCTGCAAAGTTTTGGAGTGTTCTGCAAAATTATAGAGCGCTCTGCAAATTTATGGAGCACTCTGTACATTAATAGAGCACTCTACAATTTCATGAAGCCCTCTGCAATTTCATGAAATGCTTTGCAACTTTGTGGAGTGCTCTATAGCACTCACCCTGAGTCATCATAAACAGCTTTAGTTTTACTTCTGGGATATGTTATGCAATGAACTTAAATAGCAGTACTCACGAAATATTTTCACGTTGATTTTCTCAGACTGTACCATGTTATCTTCGACTGTCCCAAGCTCTAGGGTGGCCTGACAGTAGAAATCTTGAAGGTTGTCCCTTCGACTGGTTTCAAAGTTGAATGACTCAGACAGAGTCTGTTTGCCTGTCTCGGTGTTATTTGAAAATGTTTGTGAGAGAATCACTTTCCCTCCTCTAATCACAGAAATCTCGAGATTGGCTAAAGGTGCCACATCAAACACAGTGCAGGTGACTTCACGTTGTTGTCCCTCCTCCAGCTCTTCTTCCAGGTCCATTGTCACTTTACTTGGAAGTGCTAATAAAATAATTTATAAAGTTATTCAATTACCTGGGAATTTATACGTTTTGACTCTGAATCTCAGGGTTTATGCCCACAAACTCAAAATCAGCTAATGTTATATTAAACATTTTTTTCAATTCTGGGTGGAGTCAGTAATAATTATAATCCTAGGTAATTTTTTTTTCTGTGTCCCATTGGGGAGATTTCTTTTCTCTTTCTGTCCAAGAAATACAACAGAAAATAAAAGAAAGACTTACTCCCCTATTGTCCTAATGACAACTTAATTTTTGGATATTCCTTATTTTCAATCCCAATGGCAATGGTCACCAGGCAAATTAGAGAGAGTGAATGTCTCCAGTGGTGTCACAGGTTGCAATTAAACCTGACAGAGGATCAAAATCGTCCCCGCTCAATAAAAAGAAAAAAATGTTTTGTTTTTAGATACAATTAACTTTATTTTCTTTTTAGCTGTAATGGGAAAATGAAGGAATCTGCTGCAATCTGGTCTAAAGGGCCTTCCATTTTATATACGGAGGCAAGGTATTTCTGGAAAGCATAGAGAATCTTTACAGGGTTACTAGAATATGTGTCTCGGGATAACTTCAATCGAATCGGTTTTTAAGGGTAGAAACATAGAAACATAGAATGTGTCGGCAGATAAGAACCATTTGGCCCATCTAGTCTGCCCAATATATCTGAATCCTATGAATAGTCCCTGGCCCTATCTTGTATGAAGGATAGCCTTATGCCTATCCCATGCATGCTTAAACTCCTTCACTGTTTTTGCAGCTACCACTTCTGCAGGAAGGTTATTCCATGCATCCACTACTCTCTCAGTAAAGTAATACTTCCTCATATTACTTTTGGGCTGGAAGTGTATCAGGTTTATTAGCTTTATGATAGAACATGTGTCTAGATTGACTGAACATTTTATCAGCAGAGTCAGATAGAAACAGATCAAGATCATGCCGTGCTTTATCGAGTTGTAATCTAGTTGTGGGGGTAGGGTTCGATTGGAAAAGTGCGTTAGAGGAATTTAATTTAACCTTAAATTTTAAGGTTTCACTCAGAACAGGCCTCGCCGTGGTCGACCAAGAAGCTGAGTGCATGTTCTCAACGTCATATCCAGAGGTTGTCTTTAGGAAATAGATGTATGAGTGTTGCTAGCATTGCTGCAGATGTTGAAAGGGTGGGGGGTCATCCTGTCAATGCTCAGACCATACGCTGCACACTGCATCAAATTGGTCTGCATGGCTGTCGTTCCAGAATGAAGCCTCTTCTAAAGATGATGCAATAGAAAGCCAGACAAGCAGACAAAGGACATGGATGACTGGAACCATATCCTGTGGTCTGATGAGACCAAGATAAACTTATTTGGTTCAGATGGTGTCAAGCTTATGTGGCGGCAACCAGGTAAGGAGTACAAAGACAAGTGTCTCTTGCCTACATGGTGGTGGGAGTGTCATGTTCTGGGGCTGCATGAGTGCTGCCGGCATTGGGGAGCTACAGTCCATTGAGGGAACCATGAATGCCAACATGTACTGTGACATACTGAAGTAGAGCATGATCCCCTCCCTTCGGAGACTGGGCCACAGGGCAGTATTCCAACGTGATAACGACCCCAAACACACCTCCAAGACGACCACTGCCTTGCTTAAGAAGCTGAGGGTAAAGGTGATGGACTGGCAAAGCATGTTTCCAGACCTAAACCCTATTGAGTATCTGTGGGGCATGCTCAAACGGAAGGTGGAGAAGCGCAAGGTCTCTAACATCCACCAGCTCTGTGATGTCATCATGGAGGAGTGGAAGAGGACTCCAGTGGCAACCTGTGAAGCTCTGGTGAACTCCATGTCCAAGGCAGTGCTGGAAAATAATGGTGGCCACACAAAATATTGACACTTTGGGCCTAATTTGGACATTTTCACTTAGGGGTGTACTCAATTTTGTTGCCAGTGGTTTAGACATTAAGCACTTTAAGACCGGAAGGATTTGCCCCCTTAATGTCCAGGCCCTATTTTGCGATTCGGCACTGCATTATTTTAACGGACTATTGCGCGGACGTGCGAAGCTGTACCCAAATAAATTTGATGTTCTTTTTTTCCCCACAAATAGAGCTTTCTTTTTGTGGTATTTGATCACCTGGGTGATTTTTATTTTTTGTGCTGTAAACAAAAAAGAGCGACAATTTCGAAAAAAAAACCCCAATATTTTTCACATTCTTCTATATAACATTCTCAAAAAAAAAAAAAAATAATATAAAAATCTAAATTTTTTAACATTTTAGGCCAATTTGTTTTCTGCTACATATTTTTGGTAAAAAAAAAAAAAAAAAAAGCAATAAGCTTATTTTGATTGGTTTGCGCAAAAGTTATCGTGTCTACAAACTACGGGAAAGATTTATGTCATTTTTATTGTTTTTTTTTTTACTAGTAAGGGCGGCGATCTGCGATTTTTTGCGGGACTGCGACATTGCGGCGTACAGATCAGACCCCTAACTGACATTTTTGACACTTTTGGGAGTACCAGTGACATTACTACAGTAATCAGTGGTAAAAATATGCACTGTTACTGTAATAATGACACTGGCAGGGAAGGGGTTAACCCTGTGGGTGATCAAGGGGTTAAATGTGAGCCTAGGGGAGTGATTCTAACTGTGGGGGGCGTGGCTTGTGAAATGATCATAGAGACATGTGATCCTATATAGAAGGATCACATGGGCTCTATGGTCATTGCAGGGAGAAGGACGGTGGGCTGTGTTTACAACAGCTGACCGTTCTTCTCTCTCAGCGGGGAGCGATCGCGGGTGTCAGACGGCAATCGGAGCCGCCTCACCTGTGCATCGGCTTCCCCGCTGCCGAGTGGGGGCGCTCGCCTCCTAGCTTATTGCGCGTGACCAACGTAGAAGAGCCACCCTGCTGCAGTATATCTACGGCGGGTGGTCCGGAAGTGGTTAATAGCTGTGTAGAGTTATTTTGAGGGGACAGCAAATTTACATTGTAGCAAAGTGTCATTTCTTCAGTGTTGTCACATGAAAAGATATAATAAAATATTTACAAAAATGGGAGGACCAATGACATTGCTACAGTAATCAGTGCTAAAAATATGCACTGTTACTGTCATAATGACACTGGCAGGGAAGGTGTTAAAACAGTAAGTTATTAAGGGGTTAAATGTGTACCTAGGGGGCGTGTTTCTAACTGTGAGGGGGATGGGCTAGTGAAATGACCATAGAGACATGTGATCCTATATAGAAGGATTACAGGAGCTCTGTGATCATTCCAGACAGAAGAATGGTCAGCTGTGTTTACAACAGCCGACTGTCCTCTCTCAGCAGGGAGCGATCGCAGGTGTCAGGCAGAAATCGGAGCCACCTGCCCCATGCATCGAAGTCCCCGCTGATGAGTGGGGGCAGGAGTGCGCTCGCTTTCTAGCTGCAGACACGCGACCAACGTATACATACGTCAGTTCGCGCAGGAGGGCTGCCCTGCCACAGTATCACTGGGCGCTCCGGAAGCGGTTAAAGGGGAAAAAAAAAGAAAAAGAAATGCCCCATTGCACTTAAGCGGGTACAGCAACACCTAGATTGACAAAAACAACAATCTACGTATATGTTTATATTAAATATTAAATTGGATGCAACTATCTCATAACTATGAGATACATTGGGAAAAAAAAAAACAGCTCCACTTCAAGTGAAGAATTAACTCTTTAGATTTCACTGTGTGCACAAAAACATATTTCGGTGTGCATACAGACCCATTGCTGCAACACCTAAATAACATATAAATAACAATCAATGTATATAATATATGTTAAACCATATTTAGCGCTTAACCCGTTTAGCGGAATATAAATGAGTAATTATGAGATATGTTTTGAAAAAAAAAAAAAAGGGGGGGGGTGGTAATACCAATTACCAGGAAGTCTGAACACAAGAGAGGATTCATTGTGGAAAAGAAAAAGGTCATCAGTCCATAGCACCTGCAGGATCAGTAGAAGGAGAGAGGAAGTGACTTCGTCTAGAGCAGGCATGTCCAACCTGTGGCCCGGGGGCAACATGCGGCCCAGAACCGCAGGCAATGCGGCCCACTGCCCCCTGACAATTTTTTTTTTGCTGGGGGAGGAAGGAAGTCAAGTCGGGGGCACGGCCACAGCGGGTTCCAACTAACTGTAGACAGAGGCCGCCTTGGAGGGGAGGGGAGGAGGGGGGCGAGCGCAGCCAGATTACAAACAGAGGAGGGTTCTCCTGCTTACCCGGCGGCCACTGTCATACGAAGCCCCGCCTCCTTGACTAACTCCTGTGATAGACAGCACATTGGTGACGTCTAATATAGGAGCCGGTCCAGGATGACAGCGGTCGCTGGAGATTCCCACTCTGTGTAATCCAGCAGCTCCCCTCTATCTTCATTGCAGACTGCATTGGATGGGCTTGCACTGGTGAGGCTACATTGGATGGGCACAGATCAGGCTGCATTGGATGGGCATGCACTGGTGAGGCTGCATTGGATGGGCACGCACTGGTGAAGCTGCATTGGATGGGCACTATTTATGCTGCATTGGATGGGCATGCACTGGGCTGCAAGTGCCGTGCGATCTCCCAGCTGCTGCGGGAGACCTCGGATGTCTGCAGTCAGTGACAGAGCTGCTGCTTCCTGTATAGTTCCGGCTCTGTCACAGGCGGAGTGATATGAAATGCACTCCTCCTCAGCCTGTGACAGGAGCCATACAGGAAGCAGCGGCTCTGCTCTCTACTGCAGCCGCTGTTTCCTCCAGCAGTATCCGCATGACCAGCATTACCCGCCAGCATTACCCACCAGCATTACCCACCAGCAGTCTACAAAATAAGTAGTAAAGGTATGTGCATTAGCGTGTGTAAATTTTTGCAATATGTTTTTTAATAACTAGTTGCGTTTTGTCATAATATGTCATGTCCTTGTTCATACATGTATGAATAAGGACATGACATATTCTGGCTGCCTAAGTCATATGTGCTAGGAGTGGAACTATCCCCCAGCACATAACTGTAAATATCCCAGCATGTGCAGTGTTTCTGACCCCTACCACCATGACCACTTCAAATCACTGAAGTGGTCATGGTGGTTAGAGTGTTCCTTTAATATCTCTCAGAAGAAGCAATCCTCTGTATATTGATTCCATTTCATTTGATCGTCCTCTAGTTGTGTTAAATTAGTGCTGGGGGGGGGGGGGGCGAGGCGGCATGGGGAGGGCACGACTGCGTTTTATTGCTTATCTACCTTAACTATAGTATATATTTTAGATGCGGCCCGAGAAAATTTCTCTACACCCAATGTGGCTCAGAGAAGCCAAAAGGTTGGACACCCATGGTCTAGAAGGACTTTTTCGACCACTGCTGCCCTTATTATCCACTTAAGCCCCAGCCCTATTTTGGACACTTTTTGTTTACAAGTTAAAACCAGTATTTTTTCCTAGAAAACTACTTAGAACCCCCAAACATTATATATATTGTTTTAGCAAAGACTCTGGAGAATAAAATGTCGGTCATTGCAAAATTTTTTGTCACGCGGTATTTGCGCAGCGATCTTTAAATTGCCATTTTTTTGGAAAGAATTTGAAAAATCACATTTCACTGCATTTAAAAAATACTAAACAGTAAAGTTAGCCCATTTTTTTTGTATATTGTGAAAGATGATGTCACGCCGAGTAAATAGATACCCAACATGTTACGGTTTAAAATTGCGCCCCCCCGTGGGATGGCGACAAACTACGGTCAATAGAGATCTCAATCTGCGACGCTTTAAATTTATTTAACAGTTACCAGTTTAGAGTTAGAGTGTAGCTCTTTTTTTTAAATTATTGCCCACGCTCTGGCGATCGCGGCGATACCTCACATGTGGGGTTTGAACAGCGATTTCATTCGCGGCTCGACTTGCGTATACGTTTTTTTTTGTGCGCGAGCTAAAGGTGATGGGGGCGGCTAAATTTTTTTTTTTTTCCTATTTATTTTTTATTTTTTTTAAACTTTATTACAGGTTTTTTTAAAAAAAAAAAATCTGATCACTTTTATTGCTGTCACAAGCAATGTAAACATCCCTTGTGACACCAATATGTAGTGACAGGTACACTTTATGGAGGGATCGAGGGTCTAAAAGACCCTAGACCCCTCCACTACACTGTATGCAAAGCGCCAAAAACGGCATTTTTGCATACAGCCGTTTTTCAAATCTGCCGCCTTTTGCAGCACAGTAACCCGGAAGTGACGTCATGGACGCCGCCTCCGGGTTACGTCATCGGAGACCCGATCGATGCCGTTTCCGGCATTCATCGGGACTCCATCCAGCCGGCGGACATGCCGGCTGGGTGCTCGGGGCTCCCGGTGGGATGGGAGCCCCGAGCAAAGCCACGGAAGGCGGCGGGAGGGGGGGGACGTCCACTCCCGCCCCCCGGGTAACGATCGAGCGGCTCCCGAGCCGCATCGGTCGTCACCGACGGAAAGCCGACCGTCGGCTTCAAACCATGGTACCGGGATGATGCCTCTAACTAGAGGCATCATCCCAGTATAACCCCGCAAAGTGTACCGACGTACCGGTACGTTAGTATGCGGTAAGTGGTTATTGGAAGATCCTTGTGAGGAATAGGATGCAGAGTGTAGGCGATGACCATCAGGAGCCACCAATCCCTCTATCAGTTGTAAAGTATTTTGCAATTCATCTGAAGAACGGCAAGTGTATTTAGTGTTCTGATAAGTAAATTGCACTGAGAAAGGAAACCCCATTGATAGGGTACTTGGTGTCGCTGGAGGATTAGAAGGAGAGGTTTAAGTGCACGCCTTTTGGCGACTGTGATTGGGGAAAGGTCAGCAGAAAGTTGGTAAGAGCGTCCCTGAAAAGTAAAAGATTTTCTATCCCGTGCAGCAGCCAATAGTTGTTCTTTGGTACGGAAGAAATAGAATTTTGCGATTATATCATGAGGTGGACCTTCGGGCTTAAGTATTGTTGGAGCTCTGTGAATCCTTCCAACCTCCAAGCATTCAACAGGGATTGACGGTTGCAGCTCTTGAAACGGCGCAGTCATAGTAGAATAGAGGTCAATAATTGTCTCAGAAATTCTGCGATTGTGGAGATTAGAGTGGCGTGCTCTGTTTTCAAAGTCCTCCAGACGATTTTGTAAAATAATATTTTCTTCTTTAAGGTTCTCTAATTTAGTAGCACGAGACTAAGTGTTTATTTCTAAGCGCCGGTTCACATATGAGCGACGCTACTTGCAGGGGCGACCTCCGAGATCGCGGTGCGAGCAGCGCGCCGCGACCTCGGAGCGGCCGCCACGGACTTCATAACATTGAAGTCTATGGCGGTCGCCTCCTGGTCGCCCCAAAGAAGCTCCGGACCCTTTTTCTTGGTCGGAGCGACTTGTGTCGCTCCTATTAGAACGGGTCCGCAGCTTTCCTATGGGAGGCGACCTGCGGCGACCTGTGAGGCGACCAGGTCGCCTCACAGGTCTCCCTAGTGTGAACCGGGGCTAAGTCATCCATTTTGTTTTCTAAGGGTCCATTCACACGGGCTTCCCGCCCGGCGGACTCCGTTTTGCTCAGCGGGGATCGATCCGATTATCCCCGCTGAGCAGGCGGATGACAGGTCCGTCTCCGCTTACTTTGCAGAGACGGAGCTGTCAGATTCTCGCTCTCCTCTATGGGAGATCGGATGAAAAGGGACCGTCTGTCCTATTTTCCATCCGTCTGGATTTCACGGACAGGATCGGAGAGCAGGGGGTGTCAGCGGAGATGTCACCACTGACATCCGCTGCTCCATAGAGGTACATGCAGCATCCGATCAGGTCCGCCTGTGGGAGAGAATTGAGGAAGCGCCATCTTGGAAACTGTCCTGACAAGAATTTCCTTTCCTATCTTTGGTTTTGTCCATGGGCGGAACCAGCTGTATACCAAATCAGTTTTCCGCTATGGCAGAAAGGACGGGCACTGCTATTTAAAGTAATTCGGGAGCTGTCCAGGTGTATTATCTGACCATGTTACCACAAGAGCCATGGAGCTTCAGTGAGACATGTCAGTCTCTGCCGGCTTCAGGCATGCGCCCCCGCGCCGAGGTCTATTTCAAAGCAGCTAGATCCTTGACTACGTTCCAGTTCAGCAATACAGCCTGGTTCAGGGCTCACTTTAGCTTTTGACTGGACAATAAAGGAGCAGCAGTCCACTGATAAGGTTGTCACCCTATTCTCCCCTTTTTACTGACAAAAACAGATTTAGTTTTGCTCAAAACTGCAGTCAAATTGCAATTGTACAGTTATTTTTTCAGTTGTGCCACAACTGCAAGCACTTATTTTTATTTCTTGAACATAAACTAAAATGTATTACTTTAACAATGACTAATGTATTAGGCAAATGCATACAGGAAATAAATTTGTCTCCCAAGTGTTAACTACAGTATATACCGTATGAAATTATTAACTTCAAACAATAAGACAGTTTTGATTCATGTCCCCCACTGTGCTTTCTTTTTAAGTTATCTGCAGTACTCTTTAATGCAATGAGTACCATTTTAATTATTCTGAGCAGACAATTATATAAAATTAATAATATTCCACATACCATATGCTGCCACTGTCACGATGGATTGCAGCACTTCATCTTCATCATCTGATATACAAGATATACTGGATGTTTCCCAGTCATTGACAAGGACCTCCGTTGACACCCAGTGGTCTCCTTCTTTTAAGTTCCTCTTTTGTAGTCTGGACTCCCAGCTTGGTTTGGAACAGGTGTAAGTGCAATTTAACAGAACCCACTCATCGAATGGTGCAAATACCCGATTGCTGACAACCTGCACCTCGCACTGCTTCTGGGACCAGCCTGAAATTGTACAAAGAACATTAAAGTGTAAGTAAACCCTGTTAACAAACTTCTCTTTTTTTTCCCCATTTGACCTGGTAAATTTACCTTTGAAAGTGTATTGTTATATCTGTGTATAAAGTAAAAAAATACCCGTTGATTTTACCAGAAATTCAGATCTGTCCTGTGCACACTTCCTGTGTTATCTCAAATAGTCTAAATTAGGGGTGTTTCAAGGAGTCCTCCGAGGTGCCGCAGCAACAGCCCCATTTTAGCGATCCTCTGTTAACCCCTGAGATAGAGGAGGGAGGAGAGCACTGTTAACTCCTGTGTACAGAGGAGGCAGAGAGCACAGCCTGCACCTCCTCCTGGCTCTCTCCTCCACTCTGTACTATTGTCAGCAAAACAAAAAGCCAATCTGGCTGCCTGCGTCCTACTAACTGATGATGTCATTCTTTCTGTTTTGCTGGCAATAGTACAGAGTGGAAGAGGGAGCCAGGAGGAGGTGCAGGCTGGGCTCTCTGCCTCCTCTTTACTTGGGAGTTAACAATGCTCTCCTCCCTCCTCTATCTCAGGAGTTAACAGGATCAGGCTCAGATTGGAATGTGCAGGGGAGAGAGGTGCTTGGGTGGGGGGGGGGGGGGGCGAGAGAGCACAACCCACGCCACTTGACTCTCTTCCTCTCTGCTGCTGTCACTACTCCTGGAGGGATATAATTTGTGCTAGGAGAGGGATTTGGGAAGGAGAGGGTTTGAGGTAGGAGGGAATGGGGGGGGGGGGGTGCTAGGATGGGAGGATGTGTCTTGTAAGCTCACAACAGGAAATTAGGAGCCAAGTACATTTCTGGTAGATAATGCCTGTAAAAACTCCAAATTCACAGTTATAACATTAATATTTTATATAGGTATTATATAATTTTATTTTACATTATAATAATATATTTTTAGGCAAATAAAAATATTGCATATGAATATTTTATTTTATTATGCAGCCAGCAGATGGCTACATATCGGATCATTTGCACAAATTGTCAAGGCTCTGCTTACCTCAACTGTTGAAAAAAACAAAAGTAAAGTAAGTTGTTTACATACCACAATAGCTCAATCATATGTACCACCCTCCTAGTCGGTGCTAGATAGGTAGAATAGTATTGATTCTGGCTGCTTATCAGCAGAATTACAGGCTAAAGTCATGTGTTTCCTGCTTATCAGGGAGAAGGATTTACAGTTAGGCTGTTGCATGTGTCCAGGTGTGATTCATTTGGTCTGAGGGAGTGTCACCACTGTATCCAGGGGGAGCCTGTTGGATGGTGGAGGAAACCCTGCCAGTGACACACAGGCTTTTGTCATTATCTCAGTGGGTTGGCACAAACAGTAGTGCATCCTGGGACATGTTATAAAAGCCAGGGGCACATGTGACAGGGGGTCTTTGGGCGGGAAGCCAGGTCCCAGGAGGAGGGCGACGGCTGTCTCTCCTCCTGCTGCTGAGGAAGGTGGCCACAGACAGTCGGCCATGTAGACCAGAGGAGGTCCTGTGGATGCGGACAAGGGAGTTGGAGGCAGAGCGACCCAGGGAAAAACAGTGTCTGTGAGTACCGGGAAGCTTCTTCATCTTCACTTCAGTGGCAAGGTGAAGCAGTAGCCTTGCCACATTATCCAGTCAGTTGTCCTCAGGAACTGTGCATAGTTCAAGTTGGAGTATCCCACTCATCCCTTCTCCCATCCAAGTTCTAAAATAAAACACAAAAAAAAAACAAATCCCCTGGACTGTTCACTGTCTGAGCCAAGAACTTTCAAATGCCGTTTTGCCTGCTATCGGTTGCTAATGGTAACCCAGGGGACCCGCAAGGTGTAATTCTAAGCAGCTTCCTAGGGGGCAGTGCTACACATACATTTACACAAATTGTGGTCTGGGCACTGATTCCTCTGTTTTTCTGTTCTGACATCTCCATAGGAAGATTTAATTCTATACAGTGTGCATGCAAGGAAAAGATTTTAATGGTATCTGTCTTCAGAAAACTCATAGTACTCCGAGGTGTTCATTTATAAAACAAAGATGTATTGAAATAAAATAAAACATGTGTTTATTTATATATATATATATATATAGAGAGAGAGTATATACTGTATATGAAGTTATGATGAGATTAATTATGTTATTATTATTTATTTATTTCTGATATAAACACTTGCCTGGACATGAGGTGTCCTGAAGCTAATAAAATCTCTTCTTAACAGCACATTGATTAATTATTAGTCAATGAGAAGTAAATGTGCAGGGGAAAGCATTGTGCTGAACTTCGTTACTCTATAATGTACCTTGGTCAAGCTGCCTGCCCACCAGCATGTAGGAAGGGCAGAATATGCACTAGAGGAGGGAGGCGGTTAGTGACAGCATGAGAACCTAAATCTTGTAGGTATTAGTTTGAAAGTGAAAACTGGAGAATGAAACTGTGCCAGATAAATTAATTGTATGGCACTGGAGTTTTATATACCTTACATCAGGGTTTTACTTAGAGTATAACCAGGGCTTTTTTTCATTGGTAACGCGGGGGGCACCTCTAGCACTGAATGTATTTTATGGCAAGGAGTGCTGGGGTGTGCCTGAAGGTCTATCGATGCTGGCTGCTTGGGGATCTATTGTCGTTGGTGGAGATCTATTTTTTCTGGGTGTCTATTGTTGCTAGGCATGTCTATTGTTGCTTGTAGGGGGGGGGGGGGGGGTTCTTATGTTGCTAGGGGTTAAATTGTTGCTGGGATGGGTTTATTGTTGCTGGTTGTTGGAGGGTCTATTGATGCTAGCTACTGGAAGATCTGTGGTTGCTGCTGGGGGTCTATTGTTGCTAGGATGGTATTTTGTTGTGGGGAGTCAATTGTTGCTGGGGAAGGACTATTGTTGTGGGGGAGGGGGGTCTATTGCTGCAGGAGGGTCTATTGCTCTATGGGCAGCCAGATCTAAACAAACCAGCTATCCTTTTACACCCAACTGCCCAATGATCTGATCCAGCCAAATGGAGGGGGACATTTTCTTTTGCCGGATCTCTCTTTTCTTTCCTTTGAGATTGGCTTCCCAATTTTCCTAATAGAAGTTTGCAATGAACCAGGACAGAACTTGAAAGTATCCCCTGCAATAGGAATTTAATTTTTGATGAGACGCTTTCTCAGCTTTATCTGTGCCTAAAGGGATGAAGACACTGCAGCTGTTATCCCTTTTTAAACCATGTTTTGGATATTTTCATTTTTTTTTTTTTCACTTTTTGAACTTGGAACTTTTCTTTTTTAATTTCTTTAAGTTGCAAGCAATTTAACTTCAAGCAATAAAGTGCTTATTTTGTCTGGCAATATCCTGTAAATAGGGTTTATATTGAGTAAATGTTATTAGTAGCCTTTTTATCTAATACATATGACGTAACATTTTTGTTTTGTGTTCATAGTACATTGTGGATGTTGTGTTACTCCTATGCCAACATTATTTTTCTCACGCTATAACCGTGTGGAAAATTAGCCTCAGTGTTTAACCGGTTGCCGACCGCCGCACGACTATATACTGCGGCGGTCAGCCCTGGCCAGGCAGAGTGACGTATAGATACATCACTCGCCTGTCACTGACTTGCGAGCCTATTGCGGGCTCGTTCACAGACAAGTCAGTGCGTGTGACCGGCGGACTCGATGTCCGCCAGTCACACTACGATCGCTCCTGTGAAGGGAGAAAGACAGAGCGGCTTGTGTAAACAAGCTGCCTGTCAGTTATCCCTGTGTAAAAGTGAAGATCTGACCGTTCTACTATGTAGAACTGTTGATCTTTGCTTTTACACCAATAGGAATGTCCCTGCACAGTTAGAATCACGCCCCTAGGACACACTTAACCCCTCCCTGTCCAATAAAGTTAACCCCTTCCCTGCCAGTGTCATTTTTGCAGTAACAGTGCATATGTATAGCACTGATTACTGCAGTAATGTCACTGGTACCCTCAAAAGTGTCAAAAATGTCAGTCAAGGGTCCGATCTGTCCGCCGCAATGTCGCAGTACCGAAAAAAAATCGCAGATCGCCGCCATTACGCGTTAAAAAAAAAACACCAAAAATGACAAAAATCTTTCCCTTTGTTAGTAAACGTGATAACTTTTGCGCAAACCAATCAAAATACGCTTTTTGCGATTTTTTTTTTATCAAACATAGGTAGCATAAAACAAATTGGCCGAAAAATGTTAAAAAATTTTGACTTTTACATTTTTTTTGGGGGAATTTCATATAAAAAATGTGAAAAATATTGTTATTTTTGCAAAATTTACGCTCTTTTTTTGTTTATAGCGCGTGATCAAAAAATCGCACAGGTGATCAAATAACACCAAAAGAAAGCTCTGTTTGTGGGAAAAAAAGGACGTCAAATTCGTTTAGGTACAGCGTCGCACGACCGCGCAATTGTCCGTTAAAGTCACGCAGTAAAAAATCGCAAAAAAAACCCTGGTCCTTTAGCAGCCAAATCCTCCGGGGCTTAAGTGGTTAATTTAAAGCAGAATTCTACCCACCTGAAAAACTAACGAAGCGCCAATCCAAAAGGAGCCACTGTAGATTTAGGTAATTCTTTCCCAACTCATTGCAGACAGGCACAAAACAACAATCCATCCACTTCATCTCATTGAACAGTCTAGGGCAGCATTTCTCAACATTTTCAATACAGAGGAACCATTAAAATAAATTTCTGGTCTCGGGGAACCCCTGCTAAAAAAAATCTACAACTCATGACACATTAGTGTCACAGTCAGTGGGAAGAATGCTCCTTACTCTTGTCATCATTGGGAAGAATTACCCCCTTATAGCTAAAAGGAACAATGGTGTCATTGGGAACTTATCTGAGTGGCAGAAATTGCCCATTGCTCAAGGCACCCCTAGCAACCTCAGGAGGAACCCTGCCAATATTTTTTTAGTTTTTGATACAGTGGGATTTATTTGCCCCCATCTCCTGTTCCTGTGGTGTATGTACAAGATATGAGGGGGTGCAGTAGTCAACAGGAAGGGAAAAACCACTAATACAAATTTCTTTAGCTCTGAAAGAAAGTGAGGGGAAATCTCTCCAGTAGGGGGCACAGAGGGAACACAGGCAGAAGAAAAAACTAGCAAAAGTTCTAACCCCTCCCTGTTCTAATCATATATATATATATATATGTAGCACCACCCCCGCAGGAGCTGCTGATTATATTATTGGGTCTACACCCTGCCTAACAACCCAATCAAATTGGCTCGATCCCTCCTCAGGCACAACTGACCCAGAATAGGACTGGACTATCAAATGGATACACAGATTGGAATACAATACTTCACTATGCAACAATACCTTGTTACCTTCTTGAATGGTAGTCCTTCTGGGTGACACAATGGAACAACGCACAGGATTGTAATTAACCAAACTTAGTTTACTATATATCAAATTGAATAGGGGAGATACAATACAATACAATACAAGTCCATAAAAGGTTATTTAAAACAGCTTTAAAAAGGTAAAAGAATACCCCCACACTCCTCCTGCATTAAGGCTAGACACAGTACCAGGTAGGTGGGCCTATCTGAGTCCCTCCCCCAGAGTTCTCTTCTTTCTTGTTGATCTTCGCTAGCAAGGTTATTGAATAGAGCTCATTTGTAATCCAGATTAGGAATAAAGATCAAGAGAGAAAAAAACAACGAGCTGTTAGTTGTCACCGCAGGGTGTCTGCGTAACTGAGCAATAACTTCTGCGAGAGAGATAAGCCTCTGGCGACTCCTTTACAGACCTTATTGTTTGTCTATGAGTCTCCTGAGAAAGTATGGTGATAAACCCCGGGGTTTTATCACCTCCTGCTGCGCTACCGCTATCTGTAGATAAAACTGTCTCTTCAGCAGATAAAGTCAGTTATTGGGCATGTGCCCTCTCACCAACAGAAGTTTCTCCTTCGCGCGCTTCCACTGCGGTCTCAGTCCTTTGGCTATATGCCAGCCGCGCGGGGTCCTTCTGGCGGATGACTTCCGGTCTCGGCAAACAGCAGTATGACCTCCAGGAATGTGCCTCGTGCTTGAGATGGGACGGTTCCACGTCGTCCCTCCAGGCTAAAAGGCTCTGGCCCAATATCCAGTGTCAGTCCTTCACTCTCGCTCGCTGGTTCCTCAGAGTCCAGCGCAGAAAGGCCCCCCCCCTTCGCGCGCTTCTCTCTTCCTTTAAATAACCTCCCCCATAGTGCCGTGCGGTGCAGCCGTGCACCCTGGATCTTGCAAAGCAGCCTGGGAGATGTAGTTTCTTCATCTTGTGAAAAGGAAGTCACAGCCCGGGAAATTCCATGCAGCTACCACTAGAGGGAGCCTAGTTCCTGGATCTTGCAAAGCAGCCTGGGAGATGTAGTTTCTTCATCTTGTGAAAAGGAAGTCACAGCCCGGGAAATTCCATGCAGCTACCACTAGAGGGAGCCTAGTTCCTTCCCACATATCAAACAGTGTCTTTAGGCATGTTTAACCCCGCTACACAC
This sequence comes from Pelophylax lessonae, assembly GCF_965119305.1. Classification (NCBI taxonomy): domain Eukaryota; kingdom Metazoa; phylum Chordata; class Amphibia; order Anura; family Ranidae; genus Pelophylax; species Pelophylax lessonae. The sequence continues at coordinate 593,187,899 of NC_138771.1, forward strand.
TCCCCCCACTTGAGAAACTTTGGTCCCCAAAGAGGTCAACAGTATGTACCCTAGTGCATAGGTTGGCATTATACAACAAAAACATTAACATTTTGCTGAAATAAGTCAATCTGAATACATCCAATTTTGTATTCTAATAGCAGTGCAACAGTAAAACGATAAAGTGCAATTAATAAACAAATAAGTGATTTCTACAGTGTTAATATAGTGCTGATTTCTAGTGCTTTTATATAGTGCTCCTTTAAAAAGCACATGTGCCTTTGCAATTTCTTAAACACTTACATCTTAAAGTTTGTGTTGAAAAAAAAACATCAAAAGGTGAGAAAGAGAAAAAAACATATAGTGAGGTCAGAGCAACAAAATGTGCGCAAACATTAACTCACAAAGTAAACCGAATTGTGAACATCAAAAACTGTGCTTATTATAATGGCCAAACCCAATATCCTTATGTACAAACTTAAATGCAAACGTTTTCTACTTCAATACTTTGTTCTCATGATCTCTCACAGACCCCCCAAAACTTGGGTGGCTTGTACAGTTGTGCCTGGGGGTGAGCTAGGGTTGTCCCCCACCAAATCTACAGTGGAGGAACTAGGCTGGTCAGGAGATCTTTTGGAGGTAAAAACAGCTTCTTCCGAACATTCACCCAATTGATCATAGGTCAGTCTCTTAGGTGGGTGAATGACTCTCCTTTCCCTCTGTTCCCGTGGAGGCATGCTCTCAGAGGTGCTAGGATCAGGCACTTCTGAGGATTCTTCAATGTCCCCCTCCTCATGTTCCAACACAGAGGAACCTGATGGTTCAAGAGAGGTCAGTTCTTCTTCAGAGAAGGGTGCAACCTCCTCCTCAGGATCTTCATCCTCAGCTGCTTCTTCTGGAAGCATATGAAAGGGTATGAATTCAGGGGCTTCTGCCCGAAGGGCTCCTCTATCAGCCAAGTCAGATGAAGACAGGGAGGCAGGTGTGGGTTCTGGCAACTGAGATGACCACAACCAGTCGGGTACCTCCTCTTCATCTTCCAAATCTTCAGATGGAGAACTTCCCTCTCCCTCATCTGGGAGCGTCGTCTGAGATCTGGTAACTGGTCTGGACCGGCGAGAAGTCGAAGGGGCCTCTGACAAGTCTTCCACAGGGGGCATACGAACCGCTTCAGAGAGAGGCAGCAAATGGTTCCGATGCCAAGCCTTCAATGGACCCACACTTCCTTCAGGCCGAATTTGGTACACAGGAAGGTTTGGCAGTTGCTTGCAGATAACATAAGGTTGGGACTTCCAGCGGTCTGCCAACTTGTGTTTTCCCGGGACACCCAAGTTTCTCAACAAAACCCTGTCCCCTGGTTGCAGGTCATGGATCCGAACTTTTAGGTCGAAATTTTTTTTATTCCGCAGTCCACGTTGATCAGATGTGGCCTGAGCCTTGTCATAGGCCGCTTTCAGACTCTTCCGCAGTCGGTCCACATATCCTCTATGCGATGCTAAAGAGGTATGATCAGGCGAAATGCCAAAGGCCAAATCCACTGGCAACCGAGCCTCCCTTCCAAACATCAGCCGATAAGGGGAATATCCAGTAGCATCACTGACAGTGCTGTTGTAGGCATGCACAATGGCAGCTACGTGCTTGCCCCAATGCTGTTTCTTCTCTGAGCTCAAAGTCCCCAACATATCCAAAAGAGTCCTGTTAAATCGTTCAGGCTGGGCATCCCCCTGTGGATGGTAGGGAGTGATTCTAGTCTTTTGAATGCCTAACATATCTAACAGTCTCTTGATCAGTCTGCTTTCAAAGTCCCTTCCCTGATCAGAATGGAGGCGTTGTGGTAACCCATAATGTACAAAGAACTTCTCTACAAGAACTTTGGCTACCGTTGAGGCCTTCTGATCCCTTGTTGGGAATGCTTGAGCATATCTGGTAAAATGGTCTGTTACCACATGGACATTCCCCTGGCCACTCAGATCAGGCTCTAAGCAAAGGAAATCAATGCACACCAGCTCCATGGGTCCCTGACTTTGTAGATGGCCCATTGGGGCTGCTTGACGTGGCAGAGTCTTCCTCTGTATACACCGGACACAAGAATGACAGTATCCTTCAACTTCGGCCCTCATACAAGGCCAGTAGAACCTGTCCCTGACAAGCTGAAAGGTTCTTTCGGGCCCCAGATGGCCATGATTATCATGAAGAGCGGCCAGAACTCCCTCTCTGTATTTAGCTGGTAAGAACAGTTGCCACTTCTCCTCCAGATCTTCAGATGGACCTCTCCGGTAGGCCACTCCTTCTCTGATCTGTAACCGGGTCCACTCTCTATGCAACAGACGGGCCCCCTGAGGGGAGTCAGTTAGAAGCAACTCAGGGCTCTGGATCTCCAGAGCTTCCAAGAGAAGTTTTCCCAAAGGGTCTTCCAACTGCTCCTTCCGCAAGTCCCTTTTGGACAGCCGGGGCAAACCCTCCCCTTCAACTTGGGTCACCTGGCAGTAGCATTTGGGTACTCCGATAGCCGAAACCCCAATCTCTTCTGCTCTTGACCCTCCTCGGGATCGAAATTCAGTTCCCTGATATAGGGCACGCACCCCTTCTGGAGCCAAATGAGTCCATTCTTCCGCAGGTTCCTGTGGAACATGCAACCTTCTGGATAGGGCATCTGCATCCCTATTTCCGATTCCTGGCCGATACTTCAGGCTAAAATTGAAGCTAGAGAGGGCAGCCAACCATCGATGTCCTGTTGCATCCAGCTTGGCCGTAGTCAACAGATAGGTGAGGGGATTATTATCTGTCTTGACAATGAATTCAGCTCCGTACAGGTAGTCTTTCAATTTGTCAACCACTGCCCACTTCAAGGCCAAGAATTCAAGTTTGTGAGTAGGATAATTCCTTTCAGCAGGCAATAGGCTTCTGCTCACATAGGCAACAGGTCGCAGATGACCCTCATGCTCCTGATAAAGTACCCCCCCCAGCCCATCTCGGCTGGCATCAACATGCAGTTCATATGGTTTTGTGGGGTCCGCATAGGCCAACACAGGGGCAGTGGTTAGGGTTTCCTTCAGCTGGACAAAGGCCCCTTCGCATTCCGGGGTCCACTGATCCTGGATGGATTCCTTAGCCTTCCGGGGGCCTATGGTGGACTTCGCCGGCTTTACCAACTCAGGGACATCATCTTCTTCATTCTTCAGGAGCTCATTTAGGGGTCGGGCAATCTGGGCGAACCCCTCCACAAACCTCCTGTAATAGGAGCAAAAGCCCAAGAATGACCGGAGTTCGGTCACATTTGTGGGTCTCGGCCAGGAAGCAACAGCATCCAGCTTGTCCGGGTCAGTGGCCACCCCTTCTTCAGACACGATATGGCCCAGGTAATGGACCGAGGACTGATAGAATTGGCACTTCTCAGGAGAAAGTTTCAGACCTTCTTCATGTAGCCTCTTCAAGACCTTTTCCAACCTCTCCTCATGTTCTTCTAAAGTTCTGCCAAACACGATAACATCATCCAAGTATACCAGTACCTCTATCAAATTCATATCTCCAACGGTCCTCTCCATCAGCCTTTGGAAGGTAGCAGGGGCCCCGGACAACCCCTGAGGCATGCGATTGAACTCAAAGAACCCCACAGGGGTGATGAAGGCTGTTTTCTCCCGATCTTCAGGGTGCATGGGGATCTGATAATACCCACTCTTTAAGTCCATCACACTGAACCACTTCGCCCCTGACAGACTCTGTAGGGCATCTTCGATTCGAGGAGTGGTATACTGGTCTGGGATGGTTCTTCTGTTCAGCGTTCGGTAGTCGATACAAAGCCTCAAAGATCCATTTTTCTTCCGGACTACCACTATCGGGGAAGCATACGGGCTCCTGGATTCTCGGATAATCCCGATCTTTTTGAGCTCTGCCAGCTGTTGACGTAGATCTTCTAAGTCACCTAAGGGGACTCGCCGGACTCTCTCCCTGAAAGGCTTGTCCTCACTCAGGCGGATCTTATGAGTAGCGCTCCTGGCACATCCCACGTCAAACTCGTCCTTAGAGAATATTTCCCTACATCGAGCAAGTTGTGCCTTGGCCCTCTTCACCCATTCCGGCGGGAGGGCAGCGTTTCCAGAGCAAAGCTCCTCTATAACCGCTTCACCCTGTTCCTTTTCTTTGAAATCAATGGGGGCAACTGGGGTAGCCGGGTTGACTTGGCCCAGGAGCACTCTGGCCGGTACCTTCACTGGTGTAATAGAGGTGTTTCTGACACTCACTAAAACCCTTCCACGGTTTTCCTGTAACACCTTCAAAGGGATCACCTCAGGGATCACTTCTATCCCTCTCTGTCTCTCCTTTTGACCTGATTCAAAGATAATGAAGGGACCCGGCTGTTGCCATGTGAGTTTAACAGAAGCCTTAAAACAGGCCACCTCTCCTGGCTGTAAGACCTTTTCTGCTCTATCCAGCTTCCAGAGTTGTCCAACTCCTTCTGCGGGGGTCTCTTGCTCCAACACTAATCGTTGGTAGGCCTGCCGTAGCATGGGATGGATCCTTGGCGCCTGAGCATCTTGTCCCTGGACCAGTTGTATCAGAAGGCGCCTTACCAGGTCAGTGTTTGTTCCTACGATGAGAGAGCTTTTGTTGGCCCCTGGTGGACGAGGACAGACCACCGCTAAGGTGTCGAAGGTTTCCGCTTCACCAGCCACTGATGGATCAAAGGTCAACTTGATTGGCAGATACCCGTCATAGGGAAAACTTTGGGTCCCAATACCCCATATCTCCAGATCTTCCAACTTCTGCAAAGGTAGATGGGTAAGATATTTATCATAGAAGTCTCTATACAAAAGAGTCACCTGGGCCCCTGTGTCAAGGAGGGCTCTTGTGTAAATTCCTTCCACCTGAACCGAGACCACTGGGGAGGGCCCGACCAAGTTAGTTGGGAATTCTCTTGATGTAGCCTGGTTGTCTGATTCAGTTCTCTGTACCCTGGCCCTCTTCTCCTTTTTCTTCCTTGATCTGGGCCCCCGCTGAACCCGGCGTGCATTGACTTTCCTTCCCTCAGTAACCCGGAGTCTAGAACTGGGGGTATTATATTTGGGTCTGACCCCCTGACTCAGTTTCCCTGATCCTGCACCACTTCTGGAGTCCCTTAAGACTGGCGGACACCCGGTTGACTCCTTCACCGGTGTCCTCTGAAGTTTCCCGCTGGCTCGCGAGGTTTCGTGGCAGCATTTCCTGAGCTGGGACATACCCTTCTAACATGCCCAACTCCCCCGCAGTTGAAACAAGTTAACAATCTTGCAGGCCGTGGCTCTGGATCTGTGCTGAGACTAACAGGTTCATCTGGCCTCTCCGATATACTCCCCTTGGGTAGAGTGGATACCTGACCAGTCAGGATGGACACCATTTCTATCAACTGAGACACTTGGGTCTTTAGGAGTTCAACCTGAGAGTCACCCTCTTCCACACTTATCACTCCAACCCGGGCAGTTGAGTCAAACTGCCGACTTTTCTTCTTGTTGTCCAACATAACCTCTTCCTCTCTGACCATTCGAATCAGATCGGGGTATTCTAGAATGCCGCCATCTCGACGAGTTCGTAACAGTATGGCAATGGGATCTAAAGGTTGAGCCCCTTTCAGAACCTGTCGTGCACGAGTCTCATCTATTTTCCGGTGGTCTATTCCTTTCTTTAACAGAATCTGGTGGATAATCCTATCCAGACGTTTAATGAATTCGGACAACTTCTCCCCCTCTTCTTGATAACAGTGGTCCAACTGGTAGAGAAGTTCAGCCGCGTTCTCCGTCCGACCAAACACATCTTGCAGAATGTCCAAATAATCCTGTGCAGTGCAGTTCTTCTTGCTAAGCTTTAGATTACGTACAGCCTCTAATGCAGGTCCCCTTAAACTCTCTGTGATTCTCTGCTTCTTGTGCTGTTCTGGTACCTCCCATTCCTCCAAAGCCTGAGTGGCGGTATCTAACCACTCTTCGAACCCATCTTCTGCTGAAGGCACAGGCTGTTTCCCAGAGAATGTCCGGAGCTTCCTATATCCAGTCATCAAATAGCTCGAGGAGTCCCTACTACATTTTGCCACAATCTCCCCAAGAACAGCACACAGTTCTGAGCTAAAAGTCGACAAAGGTGATGACTCAGGATGCCCTTCTTGGACACCTTTTTCTTGGCTGGATACCCCAGGGGTGGTGGATGAGGGACCCGCAATAGGAACTCCTGGATGTATCAGGAAAAGTTCTGTTTGGTCAGTAGTTTTTACACTGTTTCCGTTGAAATAATCAGGGACCCCCTTCCTCCACTCACACAGTGCATACGTGTGTGGGACAGTGGTGTCAGTTTTCATGTCAATCACCCAAAATTTCCTGTCTGTGGATAGTGCCCTCAAAACAGGGAGGAGCTTTTCTTCAGTCCAGGCTTCTCCCTTGATTTCAACCACCAGGCCATTTTCCACTATGACATTCTCTTCCTTGCACCACTCAGCAGCAGCGACAGGATCCATTTCTGCGTGGGAGGGGATTCTATGGCTGAGAGGGTTGTATTGCAGGACTGTAGAAATCCCGGACGAGCCCCCACGTGTAGCACCACCCCCGCAGGAGCTGCTGATTATATTATTGGGTCTACACCCTGCCTAACAACCCAATCAAATTGGCTCGATCCCTCCTCAGGCACAACTGACCCAGAATAGGACTGGACTATCAAATGGATACACAGATTGGAATACAATACTTCACTATGCAACAATACCTTGTTACCTTCTTGAATGGTAGTCCTTCTGGGTGACACAATGGAACAACGCACAGGATTGTAATTAACCAAACTTAGTTTACTATATATCAAATTGAATAGGGGAGATACAATACAATACAATACAAGTCCATAAAAGGTTATTTAAAACAGCTTTAAAAAGGTAAAAGAATACCCCCACACTCCTCCTGCATTAAGGCTAGACACAGTACCAGGTAGGTGGGCCTATCTGAGTCCCTCCCCCAGAGTTCTCTTCTTTCTTGTTGATCTTCGCTAGCAAGGTTATTGAATAGAGCTCATTTGTAATCCAGATTAGGAATAAAGATCAAGAGAGAAAAAAACAACGAGCTGTTAGTTGTCACCGCAGGGTGTCTGCGTAACTGAGCAATAACTTCTGCGAGAGAGATAAGCCTCTGGCGACTCCTTTACAGACCTTATTGTTTGTCTATGAGTCTCCTGAGAAAGTATGGTGATAAACCCCGGGGTTTTATCACCTCCTGCTGCGCTACCGCTATCTGTAGATAAAACTGTCTCTTCAGCAGATAAAGTCAGTTATTGGGCATGTGCCCTCTCACCAACAGAAGTTTCTCCTTCGCGCGCTTCCACTGCGGTCTCAGTCCTTTGGCTATATGCCAGCCGCGCGGGGTCCTTCTGGCGGATGACTTCCGGTCTCGGCAAACAGCAGTATGACCTCCAGGAATGTGCCTCGTGCTTGAGATGGGACGGTTCCACGTCGTCCCTCCAGGCTAAAAGGCTCTGGCCCAATATCCAGTGTCAGTCCTTCACTCTCGCTCGCTGGTTCCTCAGAGTCCAGCGCAGAAAGGCCCCCCCCCTTCGCGCGCTTCTCTCTTCCTTTAAATAACCTCCCCCATAGTGCCGTGCGGTGCAGCCGTGCACCCTGGATCTTGCAAAGCAGCCTGGGAGATGTAGTTTCTTCATCTTGTGAAAAGGAAGTCACAGCCCGGGAAATTCCATGCAGCTACCACTAGAGGGAGCCTAGTTCCTGGATCTTGCAAAGCAGCCTGGGAGATGTAGTTTCTTCATCTTGTGAAAAGGAAGTCACAGCCCGGGAAATTCCATGCAGCTACCACTAGAGGGAGCCTAGTTCCTTCCCACATATCAAACAGTGTCTTTAGGCATGTTTAACCCCGCTACATATATATATATATATAAACTTTTTGACTGTACTTGGGCTTGAGCCAACCTAATCAAAATCCCATCAAGTTTCGGGTAACTCCTTGCTTCAGGTGGGCAAGAGTATAGCCAGCCTCAAAGTATCTTTTTATTAGTCCGTCCATGTCATTGCCCATCTATTTTACCTTGTGGCTGCCTGTATACATTTATCAGTGTAGGTTTTTCTGTCCTTTAGTGTACATCAGTCTGTATGTTATCACAAATCAGTTTTTGAGCTATCCTCTTTAAAAGCCTATCTATATATGCATCCAATTCTGGCAGCTTTCATCATACTTTCACATTTCCAGCCACACCATAGGCTTAAAGCATTAAAGAAAGGTTTATGCTAAATACCAGCTCACCTTTCTGAAGGGTGCCACATATGTATAGCAGGAGACAGAGGTAGTGCACAGACTTCTCCATTGTCATATATCACCAGAGAGTTTGCTCAGCAGGGGTGCAGTCACTCTGAGTATCTGCCTGGATTTTACTGTATAAGGCATCCTTCAGTTCTATTATACACACATGTTCCTGACTCATGGAAAGGGGAACTTCTTTTCTTGTCATAAGACAAGACGAGGGGTGAAGAAAAGAACAAGATACTCCTCTTTTAAAGCAAAATCATAACAATGCATTTTCCAGCACAGCATTTTGTTTTTAAAGGGCGTGGTATTCTATATATTTTCAGTCTTGTAATGTGATCACAACTAAACAAAGTCAATTTTTATAGTCAGATAAACAGGAAATATTGCATAAAAATTATAATTATTATTAAGGATTTATATAGAGCCAACAGTTTGCATAGAGCACTTTACAAAATGAAATGTAATGTATTCTCATATTCAGTCAGCAGGTGGAGTTTTAGGCCTCTTTTCAAATGTTTTCCTGAATCTTTTTACCAAAACCTGTTTAAATCAATCAGTAACTGAAGGTGAAATTGACACACTTAAGTGCATACGTCAGAGCAGTGAGTCTTCACATACTGAACGGACAAAACAGACAGTGTCAGGAACCTCATGCTGGCCTTATGCTGCAGATCCTGGCTCCTGATGGCCTATTTAAACCTAAGGCCTATAATTGTTGAATGGTCCTTAGCTTTTACCCTTGTGTTCTTAAAAAAACTACAAAGACAAGGAAGACTCACTGCTCCAGGTGAATCAAGAAGCCTGATGATGTACAGGTGCACGCCTCGGCTCGCCTCTGCAGACAATCAATATAGAAGAAATGGCTGCACTCCAGGTATCATCAAAGTTCTGGTTTATTAACCAAACTTCCCAATGTGGCAAAAAACAGGTAGACGCGCTTCACACACTAGCAAGTGTGCTTAATCATTAAGCACACTTGCTAGTGTGTGAAACGCGTTACCTGTTTTTTGCCACATTGGGATGTTCGGTTAATAAACCAGAATTTTGATGATACCTGGAGTGCAGCCATTTCTTCTATATTGATTTCTTAAAAAGCCTGCTTGATCCCATTACTGACCCCTGTACGTCTGACTCTTCTCTGGATTCCCCTTGCCTGCTCATGTCTGTTGCTTACCCGTGTTACCGATCTTAGCCTGGATGTTTGACTAAGATTCTGCCTTCTGATTTTCTACCTCTCCACCATTATGTTTCTGCTGACCCTTGCCTGTCTGTGACCTGGACTCTGGTTGTGATTCTGTACCTATCTGCTTGGCTGTTACCAAGCTCGGCTTGTGACATGACAAGTAAGCAGATCAGGAGTTCTGACTTCACGTTGAATTTTCTGATCTGCATGCTTGTTTCAGATCAGCCTCTGAAAGTGTTGAAGCCAGAGACTGCTATGACATCTGGAAGCTGGCTGACCATTTTCCATACATGTGAACAACACATGCAGCTGAGTCCCAGCCTATAGACAGTGCTTCAGGGCCCACCATCAGTTCCGGAGTCCAAGTTCACATTAAGTTCATGTGCATGGATGCTAGCCTGAGCTCACTCTGACTCAATCTCCTAGTCACAGTTCCTAATAACCCCTTAATGCCTGGAGCACTCCCAACACACAGGCTTGTGCTTTGACATAGTCCAGGTTAGGGCTCCAGAAGTCCAATTGAACACCTGGGGCCCGGGTCACTTGGCGTGTGTTCCATGAGTTGGTTCTTTCTCACCACCTGCTCCTGAGCCGACCTGGCATGCATCAGTATATAGCACACTATAGCAGAGCCCCCCCCCCCCCCCTCCACTGCCACATTTGGCACTTTTTGGGGTTGAGGGGGGAGCAGATATCTGTCAAAACCAGGTACCCACACCCACTTCAGGGTAAGATTGCCACACGGCGATCTACTAAATTTCCTGCCCCTTCTTCCTTTTGCTGCCTTCTTGAAGACACACAAGTCCCAGAAGATAGCGGGAACATTCAGAAAGTGCAGCGCAACTCGTGCATTAGGAAAGTAGGAAACAGGCTGTGAATCCGCAAGGCTTCATTTCCTGTTTTCCTTAGTAAACATGCTGGCGCCTGCACCCAAAGCCGATGGACGAATCAACATTGTGGGATCCCTGGAAAGGTAAGTGTCCTTCTATTAAAAGTCAGTATTTGTAGCTGCTGACTTTTACTTTTTTTTTTTTTTTACAGGCTGGAACTCCACTTGAACTCTTCTTTACCAAGTAGCTAAACCCACAATATCCATTTATTATTTTTCACGTCTTGGTATAATGTTCCATGTACACAACATACACAGCTACCAATTGCAGGCCAAACAGAATCTCCTAAATCCATGTATTCCCATAGTAATGTGCCATTACTAACAGGAAGGGTGCAGTGGTGCTTACTCGCTCTAGTCTCTCATAGCTTGATGGGGCCTGCATGCCTACTGCTTCCTTGTTATGGGATTCCCGCCTGCATGTCTGGTGTGCTTGACTAGTTCGTTCAGGAAATGGGAACATGATGGCTTTTTTTCTTTACAGTAAAAGTTGTGTTAAAAATGAACACAAAAAATAAAGTGGTGCTCCCCCCCCCCCCCTACTTCCACATTTGGCCTCTCGGAGTTGAGGGGGGAGCGGGTACCCGGTTTTAACATGTACCCGTTCCTACTTCTGGCTGACTTTGCTGCGGTGAACTCATTCGGAAGTTCAGCCCCCCCTCCTCCTTCCCCCACCGCCGGGCCATTCAGAAAGCGCAGCGCACTTTGCGCATGCGCAGTGGGGAACCAGCTGTGAAGCCGCAAGGTTTCACTGCCGGTTTCCCTTAGGCGAAATGGCAGCAGCAGCACTCGAGAGCCGATTGAAACATCGGCTCAGGTGAAGACAGTGCTGGATTCGTGGACAGGTAAGTGTCCTAATATGAAAAGTCAGCAGCTACAGTATTTGTAGCTGCTGACAATTTTTTTCTGAAGGAGCCTGGAGCTCTGCTTTAACCATGAAAGTGCCAAACCTGTAAATCCACAACTCCAAAGAAAAACATTTAAAATATACATTCTCCACTTCAAACCAGGGAATAGTTTGAATATTCTGCAAAGATGGATGAATGTTGGGTGAATTTCAGAACAAATCTACATTCACTGAATGATGATAATAATAATAATAATAATAATAATAAAAAAATAGCTAAATAGTACTGTAGGGCACTTTCCCATTGAAGAACGGATATGGATCCTGTTTGATGGAATTTTCACCTTGATAGATGTGAATCGATTTTTGACAAGCAAATCTTGTTTAAAAACAGGTGGAAACCACTGTGATAAATAGAGGGAATGTGGAAAATTCAATCTTGGTAAAAGATTCTGAGAAATAGGTGACTAGTCCTACACAAAACAAATGCTAATGCGTTTCGCCTGGAAATGGCCTTAACCATAGCTATGATTAAGGCCTCTTGTGGCCGAAACACGTTAGATGATCACTTGATGTAAGCCTCTTTTGAATTCAATAAATACCAGAATATATAGTTGTGTGCAGAACTACTGCATATATTACATTTTGTCTCTAGACTAGAACAGAGGGCTGTATGTACGGATGAACGACTCGTAGGCATGATTGAGCTGTCCATTTGTTAGCACCCATGCTCTTTTAATATTATTATGATAATTACTCTCAGTGCAGTCTATTGAAGGTAGCCTGCAATTTTCTTTATATGCAGGGCAAGCATTATACTTCTATAGGACTAAAGAGACTTAGTAGATAAGTGTATGTTAATAAAGCAACAGAGAGTCTTCTGAATCCCTCGCCCCATTCCCCTCTCCCATCAGTCCTTAATTTACATATGAAAAAGTAAGTACACCCCATGGAAATTGTTGACTTTTTTTCAACATATTTTAACAGTCAAGCATCAAACAATCTACAGATAAAGGTATATGCATAAAATAGTATCATTAATACACCATGTATGATCATGAGTCATGACCTTTAGGGATCAAGAATGTTAGCGTAGTGCACAAAGCACTATGATCAGTCCATGGAAATGGGAAGATCAATGAAGAAATAAGCTCAGGAGTCATGCCTACTGTGATTTGTATATGATCAATTCTGGAAAAAGAATATGATTTTAAGTGACAACACTGAAGAAATTACAACGTAAATTAGTGAGGGTACAGCTGGTATAACAGTGTAAGTTTGCTGTCCCCTCAAAATAACTCAACACACAGCCATTAATGTATAAACCTCTGGCAACAAACGTGAGTACACCCTAAGTAAAAATGTCCAAATTGGGCCCAATTAGCCATTTTCCCTCCCCAGTGTCATGTGACTCATTAGTGTTACAAGGTGTAAATGGGGAGCTGGTGTGTTAAATTTGGTGTTATCGCTCCCACTCTCTCATACTGGTCACTGGAAGTTCAACATGGCACCTCATGGCAAAGAACTCTCTGAGGATCTGAAAAAAGAATTGTAGCTCTACATAAAGATGGCCTAGGTTATAACAAGATTGCCAAGACCCTGAAACTGAGCTGAAGCACAGTGGCCAAGGCCATACAGCGGTTTAACAGAACAGGTTCCACTCAGAACAGGCCTCGCCATGGTCGACCAAAGCAGATGAGTGCACGTGCTCAGCGTCATATCCAAAGGTTGTCTTTGGGAAATAGATGTAGGAGTACTGCCAGCATTGCTGCAGAGGTTGAGGGGGTGGGGGTCAGCCTGTCAGTGCTCAGATCATACGCCGCACACTGCATCAAATTGATCTGCATGGCTGTCCTCCCAGAAGGAAGCCTCTTCTAAAGATGATGCACAAGAAAGCCCGCAAACAGTTTGCTTAAGACAAGCAGACGAAGGACATGGATTACTGGAACTATGTCCTGTGGTCTGATGAGACCAAGATAAACGTATTTGGTTCAGATGGTCTCAAGTGTGTGTGGCCGCAGCCAGGTGAGGAGTACTGTCACGATTCGACCACGCCCACGGCGACTAGCTAACCGAGACGCGATGAATCGTGACTGGGGAAGATAAGGGGATAACCGATTAAAGAAAATTCCTACTAAGTAATTAGATTGGCTGCAATACTTTCACAGCCTGCACTGCCTTCGGTCACCACTAGAGGGAGACTCCACTCCAATCCAGCTGGCTGACCACACACAGGCAGATACAAATCTTACATACAATCTGGTGCACTCTAATGGTGGGGGAGCAGTCTAGCAATTACCACACACTACTAGGATTCCTCCAGCTATCCTACAAGCCAGAACCCCTGTGCTAATCACTCTTCCCACTGTCCCCACACCACAAACGATAGCCTGCCACCACCCAACAGTTTGTCCGCAAACTGATCTGCTGGGACACCACACACACGCAGATCTCCATCTGGGGTACAATCTGCATGCAATCTGCCAACACACAGTGCAATTGCATACAGATTGGCATGTAGCGTAGACCGAGAATTTAGGCACTAAAATGCAAACAAAATCTCTCTAGAGCAGGGTGTCAAACTCTAATTTAATCGCGGGCCGCATCAGCATTATGATTGCCCTCAAAAGGGACGGTTGTATCGGTAAGACTAGATGTCAAGAGAATCCCCTACCCTTACATAAGATGTCAAGAGCCTCTCCACCATCAAAAGGTGAGCCCCCTACCCTCCCTTACATCACAGTGCACCTCCCTTACCTTGTAGTGCTGCTGGGAAGAAGCTGGAGGCATTGCTGGAAAGCAGAAAGTATAAGGTCTGGAGGAGGACTGGAGCTCTCCTGCAGCTACAGGAGAGGTGCGAGGGCCACATAAAATGGCTTGGAGGGCCGAATTCGCCCCCCGGGCCTTGTGTTTGACACCTGTGCTCTAGAGGTATGAGTCCTGGCTTAGTACGCAGAAGTCACTTATTAATGTTATAATTTAATATCCCGAAAGTGGGCAATGCATAAAAAAATATATACAAAACAAAAGCAGTTACAAAAAATACACAAAAGGTAAGAAGACACACAATTTGCTATGTAAATAAAAGGGAATTAAAACCAGAAATAAACTTTACCTAAGGTTATCTCTTTGGCAGAAGCATACCGAAAATCGTGCGGGAACTCCCCAGTTCAGAACTGGCTTCAAGGACGAACAATGTGCAAATCTCAGATTCCCAATTTATTGGAATATTGATGTGGGCTGGACTTTAGCCCTTAACGAATCAGCCACAAGGGGTTGCCCCCATCTCAGCCCACAGGATGTTCTGTGTTCTGAACTGACCATAGTTGAATTGGCCCAGAATGGCGCTGACCGCTGGGCCAGGGATAGGAGTTCTGACACCAGCGCATCGGTCTGACCGCGACAGTACCAAACATTGCTTGCCTGCCGCAATCAGGCGCCATACAACGGTTTTGTGCAATTCTCCCGGACCCCACACATGCCACAGACACAGATTTACATGTAAGTGTCGCCCCACATGTGAACCACAAGAAGGAATTATTTTCATCTCTCTACCACTAATATTTTAACTTTTATGAGAGATAAAATGCATTCCTTTGATCTGATAAAAGCAGCAACAGCTCCCAGACGGTTCGGAACCTATTGTCACCCCCCTGCGGATTTCTGCAGCCAAGGTGACCAGCAGTCTTCTTTGAAGCCTCCGGAAGGTGACAATTCTCTTGTTTACTGGCATGGGGGACTTCATTGGCATGTACAGTAGGTGTCAACTCTATCCCAGCTGTGTCCTTTCAAATGCTACTAACAGGACATGTGTGTGATAATACATTAATTAACCCAAAATGACATTACATCTACAATTCACTACATATTTCTACAGATCACTTCATATTTCATATTTCGCTAATGCAAAGCTATTCATTATCTGATATTTATGTTAAGTACAAAGACAAGTGTGTCTTGCCTACAGTCAAGCATGGTGGTGGGAGTGTCATGTTCTGGGGCTACATGAGTGCTGCTGACACTGAGGAGCTACAGTTCATTGAGGGAACCATGAATGCCAACATGTACTGTGACATACTGAAGCAGAGCATCATCCCCTTCCTTAGGAGACTGGGCCGCAGGGCAGTATTCCAACATGATAACGACCCCAAACACACCTCCAAGTTGACCACTGCCTTGCTAAAGAAGCTGAGGGTAAAGGTGATGGACTGGCCAAGCATGTCTCCAGACCTAAACCCTATTGAGCATCTGTGGGGCAGCCTCAAACAGAAGGTGGAGGAGTGCAAGGTCTCTACTCTAACATCCACCAGCTCTGTGATGTCTTCATAGAGGAGTGGAAGAGGACTCCAATGGCAACCTAGGAAGCTCTGGTGAACTCCATGCTCTAGAGGGTTATGGCAGTGCTGGAAAATAATGGTGGCTAAACAAAATATTCACACTTTGAGCCCATATATATATATATATATATATATATATATATATATATATATTTTACAAACTGTCACCAGTGCAGTACAACATTATAATATAACTGATGTGGAATTGTTCAGGGACACTGACTGGTGGCAGTATGTAAAAAAAAAAAAAAAAAAAAAAAAAAAAATATATATATATATATATATATATATATATATATATATATATATATATATATATATATATATACAGTATTTGTTCTTCAGTATTTTCAATTTTTTTCTCTTTTTTCATTACATTTTTTTTTATAACACATAGCGACCAGAGCAATACAGTGTTACCATTGATTGCTTATACACATAATATTGCTTATACCAGTGAATTTCACTGGTATAAGCAACCATTTTTACTGAATGCAACTGGTTCATTCAGTGTCTTTTGTTGTGATTAGCTGTGCTTGGCAAAATCTAATCACCTGGTACAGATAGGCCCTGTCTGTACAATGTGATCACTGTGACCAATCACAGCTAGCAACACAATTGTATACAATTTGTATATAATTGTAGACAATGGATGGCATGAAAGGAAGCCATTGTTTACAATTGTCATGTAATCTGCTGTGATTGATCACAGCAATAACATAGTACTCGCAGCGGGCCAGTACAGTGATCAGTCATCTACACGGCCCCCGCAAGAGGTGCGTTCAGGGAGGACATCATATGACGTCCTCCCAGAACAACAGGCCAGAACTATAGGCCAGACGGGAAGGTGTTAAAGATGAACTCCAGGGATTATCTTAACTGCATACTTATTTTGGTCCAGCATAGACCAATGTAGGTATGCTTATCTCATATCTGAAGGACTGCTGTGGAAGCTAACAAACACTGTAGTAGCCAGCAGGTTCTATACCAAGCGACCCCCTGTGGTCAGTATACAGTGGGTCAGTTGCACGCTTAACACTGCCACCATTTACTGAAACACCTTGCATTTTTGTTTTTAATTAATACAGGGCGTTTTGATTAAACGAGGTGGGAATCGTGGCCTCACAACCCTTCCTCGTAAGCTTATCCAATTACCTTATATTTATTGACATGGAGGCGGTGCTGAGTGAGCAACCCCTGTAGTCAGTATGCAGTGGAGCAGCTGCTTGGCAGAGAACCCAGAAGATCACGATGATCACTAGGGATGATCGAACTTTTCAAAAGTTCGGTTCGGCCAGAACATCCAAACTTCCCGAAAGTTCGGCCCGGATTTCAGAACCCCATTGAAATCAATGGGACCCGAACTTCGCTAATCAAAAAACACCATTTTAAAGCCCTAAAACCCAATAAATGCCCCTAAAAAGTGCCTAGGGTTCTGGGTCATGCCCCAGGGACTATGAATCACACAAAAAAAAGTTCTTAAAAATTGTCATTTTTGATAGAGAGCCAATTATTGAAAAAATTAAAAAAATCAGGTAAATACTTTATTTTTAAAGTTCATCTGGCCAAATGGGAAACCACGGATATCAAAAAATTGGTTGAGCCTTCCGAAGAGAATGGGAGGGATCGCTTTACCTGATATTAGGAAGTACTACCAAGCCGTTCACCTAGGTAGAGTGGTAGACTGGGGTTGCCACTTTAACGCCAAAATCTCAGTTCAGATAGAGCAAGCACAGACCCCTGTGGCGTTGAGTAGGACCCCCTGGATGTGGAGGGAATGCCCTTCGGCATTGAAGACACATCCTCTGATAGGCACGACACTGAGATCGTGTGAGGCAATTCGACTTAAACAGAGGTTATTTTCAAGAGACTCCCCACTCTACCCAATTTTAGGTAACCCTAAATTTGAGCCAGGACTATCTTCTAGTCGTTTTTTGAATCTGCACAGGACCGGTTTATTCCAGGTAACAGATTTCCTGATAGAGGATAGATGGCCAACGCTACTAGAACTGACAGAAGCACAGGGTCCATACACTCTAGCGGTATGGCAGGCTTTACAATTGCGCCACTTCCTAGGTTCGCTCTCACCACCAAGTACTTATATCAGATCTCTTACGGAGTTTGAGGATTACTGTTCTAGTCAAGGCCAGAAGAAGGGCACTTTGTCATATATGTATGGCCTATTGGTTACTCCACAGAATCAACCGGCTTTACCCTGGATTCGTAAGTGGGAGATTGAGATGAGTAGAACATTCTCACCTGCCCAAATTTAGAAGATGCTTGCACTAACACTAAAGTCCTCCAGATGCACTAAATTGCAGGAAACAAGTTATAAGATTATATCAAGGTGGTACTATACACCAGCTAAACTACATAAATGTTACCCGGAAGTGTCAGAGGCATGTTGGCGCTGTAACAGTGCAGAGGGAACTATGCTCCATATTTTTTGGGCTTGCCCCCGATTAATACATTTCTGGTCGGAAGTCCGTAGGATTATTCAGAAATTTACTTTACACACGATTCCAAATGATCCTGCTTTCTTTTTATTGAATATGTCGGATCTTCCGATGTCAGTATTCCAAGAAGGCATTATTGGCCATCTCCTTAGCGCAGCTAGGGCTTGCATACCTTCAAAATGGAAGCAAAGCTCACCCCCTACGGTTTCGAGTTGGATACTTAAAGTAGAAGCAATCAGGAGGATGGAGGAGTTAGTATGGGCATCTAAATACAAGCAGGAGAAATTCACCTTACTATGGGGAGGCTGGGACGGATTTGTGACATCTGAGGAAGGAGCCTTACTACAGGGTAGTCGGTAGAGTGTGGTGTTCGGTGGGTAGACTGGTCCCCTCCATGGTGATCACAGTGTTGGATTTTTTTTTTATTTTTTTATTACAGGTAGGGGGGGCGGGGGGGGGTTATAGCAGATATGGTATGACATGATTTTTCTAGTTGAATACATTTAAGATTAGGAAGATGTTTATAACTGTATCTGTGTTGCCGGAATGTGCTCTTTTTTCTTTTTTTGGGCGATATTTTGTAACACAGTGTTTGTAACTTTCAGCAACGATAAAATAAAAAAAGATTTAAATCGAAAAAAAAACAAAAAAAAACGAGATTTTTTTATTTTGACTTTGGATTTAGTGTCTGGGGGGTCTAAAATGTGTACCTGTGAAGTTTCAGCCCTGTAGCATGTCCAGAACCAGAAAAAAAGATTGTTTGTATTTTGTCACTTATAGAACAGGGATATGGCTCCGCTCTTTTCACACCTTGCCAGTTTAGTATCAAGCATTTTTTTGGGCATTTTTTGGTGGTTATTGGAGGCAGGCAAAACATCTGAACTTCTGTATAGGGGTATATATACACACACACTTATATGTATATATACCCATACACATATATAGGTGTTAAAGGAGCAGAACACTATACTTTTGCTAATGAAATAATTAGCACTAATATGGCTCCGCTCCTAACACGCCTATATATGTGTAAGTGTAAAATACATATCAGTGTGTGTATATATATATATACCCCTATACAGAAGTTCAGATGTTTTGCCGGCCTCCAAAGAACCCAAAAAAATGCCAGCGCCAAAAAAAAAATGCCCAGGTTTGTTCTTGCAGGCATTTTTTTGGGCATTTTTTTGGGTTCTTTGGAGGCAGGCAAAACATCTGAACTCCTGTATAGGGGTATATATATATACAGTGGGTACAGAAAGTATTCAGACCCCCTTAAATTTTTCACTCTTTGTTATATTGCAGCCGTTTGCTAAAATCATTTAAGTTCATTCTTCTTCCTCATGAATGTACACATAGCACCCCATACTGACAGAAAAACTCAGAATTGTTGACATTGTTGCAGATTTATTAAAAAAGAAAAACTGAAATATCACATGGTCCTAAGTATTCAGACCCTTTGCTGTGACACTCATATATTTAACTCAGGTGCTTTCCATTTCTTCTGATCATCCTTGAGATGGTTCTACACCTTCATTTGAGTCCAGCTGTGTTTGATTATACTGATTGGACTTGATTAGGAAAGCCACACACCTGTCTATATAAGACCTTCCAGATCACAATGCATGTCAGAGCAAATGAGAATCATGAGGTCAAAGGAACTGCCTGAAGAGCTCAGAGACAGAATTGTGGCAAGGCACAGATCTGGCCAAGGTTACAAAAAGATTTCTGCTGCACTTAAGGTTCCTAAGAGCACAGTGGCCTCCATAATCCTCAAATGGAAGACGTTTGGGACGACCAGAACCCTTCCTAGAGCTGGCCGTCCGGCCAAACTGAGCTATCGGGGGAGAAGAGCCTTGGTGAGAGAGGTAAAGAAGAACCCAAAGATCACTGTGGCTGAGCTCCAGAGATGCAGTCAGGAGATGGGAGAAAGTTGTAGAAAGTCAACCATCACTGCAGCCCTCCACCAGTCGGGGCTTTATGGCAGAGTGGCCCGACGGAAGCCTTTCCTCAGTGTAAGACACATGAAAGCCCGCATGGAGTTTGCTAAAAAAAACACCTGAAGGACTCCAAGATGGTGAGAAATAAGATTCTCTGGTCTGATGAGACCAAAATAGAACTTTTTGGCCTTAATTCTAAGCGGTATGTGTGGAGAAAACCAGGCACTGCTCATCACCTGTCCAATACAGTCCCAACAGTGAAGCATGGTGGTGGCAGCATCATGCTGTGGGGGTGTTTTTCAGCTGCAGGGACAGGACAACTGGTTGCAATCGAGGGAAAGATGAATGCGGCCAAGTACAGGGATATCCTGGACAAAAACCTTCTCCAGAGTGCTCTGGACCTCAGACTGGGCCGAAGGTTTACCTTCCAACAAGACAATGACCCTAAGCACACAGCTAAAATAACGAAGGAGTGGCTTCACAACAACTCCGTGACTGTTCTTGAATGGCCCAGCCAGAGCCCTGACTTAAACCCAATTAAGCATCTCTGGAGAGACCTAAAAATGGCTGTCCACCAACGTTTACCATCCAACCTGACAGAACTGGAGAGGATCTGCAAGGAGGAATGGCAGAGGATCCCTAAATCCAGGTGTGAAAGACTTGTTGCATCTTTCCCAAAAAGACTCCTGGCTGTATTAGATCAAAAGGGGGCTTCTACTAAATACTGAGCAAAGGGTCTGAATACTTAGGACCATGTGATATTTCAGTTTTTCTTTTTTAATAAATCTGCAACAATGTCAACAATTCTGTGTTTTTCTGTCAGTATGGGGTGCTATGTGTACATTCATGAGGAAGAAGAATTAACTTAAATGATTTTAGCAAATGGCTGCAATATAACAAAGAGTGAAAAATTTAAGGGGGTCTGAATACTTTCCGTACCCACTGTATACACACACACACTTATATGTATTTTACACTTACACATATATAGGTGTGTTAGGAGCGGAGCCATATTAGTGCAAATTATTTCATTAGCGAAAGTATAGTGTTCTGCTCCTTTCACACCTATATATGTGCAGGTGTATATATACATACATATGTGTGTATATATACCCCTATACACATGTTCAGATGTCATGCCTGACTCCAAACATGTCCTCAAAAAAGCACTATCAACGCCTGCAGCAAAAAGAATGCTGATAGGAGCGAAGCCATATTAGTGCACTGAATGTGACACAAGAGAAACGATCTTTTCTCTATAGCGGTCACCCTGATATGGAAGGGTTTTGTCACCCTTTCATAGCAGTCACATTCAGTTAACCCTACACTACACTACGGCCCCCTTACACTTAACACTTTCCCTACAGAAACTGAATAATTAAAGCTAACTATAGTGGAAAATAGCACCCTAACTACACTAGATATCCCTTCCCTCGCACTAATAATTGCTAAATGACACTTTGTAACAGAAGTCACAGAACTGCTTCCACTCTCTTCCATGTCCCTGTATAACAATGCTAGGAATTTGGCGGGGGCTATCTTATATACTGGGGGGCGTATTCACTAATGATTGGCCTATGGACCCCCTAGTCACTCCAATCACATTCCTAGCATTCTCCTGCCCCCTCAATTGGCTTTTACTGATGGCTCTGGTCCAATCACGGGCCTTTAAAGCCCATTTCCTGAACCATTGCATTTTGGTCGGTTCTGGTTGCCGAATTCCGAACTTTTTCAGCAAAAAGTTCTAAATTCGGCCGAACCTCGAACAGCCAATGTTCGGGTCGAACCGATGGTCGACCCGAACCGTTCGAGCATCCCTAATGATCACTAAAATAATGTTTTTTTACCTTTTTCTGTAGGCATGGTTTGAATAAAAATCTAATGTTTGCCTGTTCAAATATGTTGCAAAAAGTCAACAATATCAATGGTGTGCACTTACTTTTCCACATGAATGTAATTACTCTTAAAATGTAGTGAGACAAAGCCATATAAAAAAAATGCTATTACAGATTGTAGTTGTGCTTTGTTATTTCTTTAGGCACAGAGCAAATTATCCCATGGTAAATCTAGATCTGATAAATCATCTTATAGCAACAGAATGGAATGGCTGCCAATGAAAATATTTTTTCTCAAACTGACATTAGAACTTATCTAGTGATATGCATGGTCAGCAGACATGGATAGACCCAAACTGCCACTTGCGCTACATTATGGTGTAGAGCAAGGGTCTCCAAACTTTCTTTTTATTTATTTTTTAATTTAAGGGTATACAATAGAACATAACAGTATGACATGACAAATCATAGTCTATGAAATCCAAATATAAACAATAATACAACCACAACAGGTTTCAATGGATATCAATGAGATAGCAGACAAGGTTCCACCACCACAATATAAAGTACCCGTAAACTGTGGGCTGTAGCCTCTACAACAAATATATCTTTATCAGGTCCTGTAGTGTGACGGATGACAAATCTAGAAACTTAATAGGCATGAACATACCAGTAAAGATAAAGAAAAACACAAGCTAGGAGGTACTGAACCCCTACAAGGTAAGGAGCAAAACATGGACATTACACGATATAGGGCTCTCTGCCCCATTCTCACAGTGGCTGCACTTAGCGATTAATGCATACCAAGTCATTTTTGCTTAGAACTCCCGGCCAATAGGGTCTCAGAAGTCAGAACCCACTTGCTATTTGGCCGGTGTTGCATCGGGCTGGAGGGGCGGAGTTCCGATCACAGCCGAAAGCAAGGGGAAACTGGTTTCCTTGGGGAAACCTATTTCGGCACAACACCGCAAGGAGAAGCAACGGCCCCGGGGCAAAGAGTACCTGGAGGGCCGAGCAGCAGCCCTACACCGGATCCTTGTCATCTGCCTCCTAAGGCAAGGAGGCTTCTGATCACCAGCGCATTGGTTTGCCGCCCCCCTAAAAATATTGAGCACCAGCCGCCACTGGATTATTGTATAAGATGTCAATCCTTTCTATAAATTCAGCCATTCTAACTAGAGCAAACTTCCCCTTGATTTAAGGCTAGGTTCACAGTAATTCAAACTGTGCATTCCAGTTGTGGGTGCGGGAGTCACATCTATCCCCCGCAACCACCCACAGCCGAATCATGGATGTGGGAACCGCATGGTCTTTTTGACGTGTGGCCGTTTTTTTAAAGAGGTGCATGGAACTTTTTTCTGGGGTTCACGTGGCACAGCAGCCCATTCAAATGAATAAGCTACTGTACCCGATCAAACCCAGGCTGCACGTTAGTGTGAACCGAGCTTCAGGGCTCATTCACACCTGGTATGTTTAACTGTGTTAATCAGCATTGATCAATGCAGGTTCCTTGCAACAAGTATATTCTATGTGCCCTTTTTTTTAAAACCATACATTTACTGTTTGATTCATACACCATGCAACACACAATCTTGTGTTACAACGCTCCACAGCATGTCACAACACAGTGTTGGGAAAAGAGTTAAGGGAAGTGTTATTTTGTGACATTTAAATACAGCTTTAAAAATAGGGAAGGACTAGGTGACGGTGAACATCCTCCAGCCAGGAGGTGGGCTCTAGCTGACTTGCTGAAGCTTCTAATGCACACTGTGAGAAGCTTGGAGTATGCAGGAAAATCATAGTAAGCTATTTCATTACAGAAGATGAGCCTGTAGAACTGTGCAAGACTGACGAGAAGGCAGAAGTTCACCTTTAAGCTCACCACAAATGTCAACCTAAATCTACAATCTCCATTACATTTTCCAATAGCCATGTAGTACGAGGGCCTGCCTGATTGGATATAAATTGAACATATCGGTTCCCATGATTTTCAGTCACTTAATGTCTGGAATAACCATTGTCACCTTGAAAGGAAATGAGGAGAAAACCCTCTAAAAAGTCCTGCCTAGCAGTAAAAGCCCAACATGGATTCTAACCTGTCCCCACTCTATGGAAAATGAAGGATTTACCGGAGTTACCCTTTAATTATTGCATTTGTTATTTTAAAAAGCTAGTATAAATAAAAAGCAATCATCATTTCTTTAATAATGTATTGTCTACATTGTGATGAAAGGGGTCCTTCCTATCTCGGAAAGTTGGTAGGAATGGGGATAGCTTTAATTTTGTATTTTTAGCATTGCTGTAAAAGCTATATAGCATTTAGCATTGCTATAATACTAAAGTCAGAGGAAGGGCAGCAAAGGAAACAAACAGACATAAAACAGCAGCGCTGTGGCTAAGTGGTTAGCACTTCCGCCTGGCAGTACTAGGGTCGTCAGTCCTTAACCACGGCATGTCCTGCCTGGAGTATGCATGTTCTCCCTGTGCTTAGGTGGGTTTCCTCTGAGTACTCCAGTTTCCTCCCACACTCCAAAGACATGCTGGTAGATTAATTGTCTCCTGTCTATCCCTAGTATATACAGTATATGTATACATGTGAGTTAGGGACCTTAGATTGTAAGCTCCTTGAGGACAGGGACAGATGTGAACATATAATATATATTTTAAGCACTGAATAAATTGTTGGTGCTATATATGTACCTGTAATAAATAAAGACAGCATTTAAATGGGTTATTTTACCCCAAAGTGAATCAGCCTCTAGCTTATTCTCCTTCTTCAAACCTCTAGCTATAACATTTCAACATCCATCCGCCTATCACAGTCAGCATGCATCTGTCACCTTTATTTCTTCTTTATTTTACAGACAATGAAACATGATGTGGGGTCGGCATGGCCAACAACTCCAGAAGGGTATCTTCTCTACTGGAGTCCCGAAGAGATGAGACCCACCAGCCTCCTCCCATAACTGAAGAATCCTTTTTGACACTACAAACCCTTTCTAAAACACAGCTGTCAATGCATTCCACTCTGGAAATGTCATCCCACATTTAAACCCAGCCACAGAATAGGATAAAAGCAATAAAATAAGTTTATGTTAGTCCTCAGCTCACCTGTATGAATGATGCTACAGATGAAGAATAGTAGACAGAGGTGGGTTCTTGGCAGCTCCATAATGATATGTTCAGCAAGGCAGCTCAGCAGAACAGACAGGGACTGTGTGTAATGGCTATCGACTTTTTACTGTATAAGGCTGTTCTTCCGCTATAATACACACAGACATCTGCTGAGGAATTTCCTGTGTTCAAACGGCCCCTTTGGTCTGCTGATGTAATTAGAGAGCCTGGGAATGGGGGCACCGCTTTCACTTTCAAAAACAGGACCCCCGCTACTTCTGCTTGTATTGGAACATCTGGGACTTATTTATGGATCTCTGTAACTTGACTAGATCGCCTTTTCTTCCCTACATCATCCATACTATGGCACTTCATTTACGTTTATTCCGTGAGACAATTCAAAGAATGTAATCCTGATTCAAAGATCCCAACTGTTCCTCATTTTAGAACCACATCTCTTTTTGTTGCCCCTCTTTTTTGGTCTGATGTATAGACATATATAATACAAAAAAAGTCCTATTTAACTATAGAGATGTGCACAACGGAACATTTGTTTAGTTTTCGGATTGATTCGTTAAGTAAATCATTTTGTTTCGTCATATTTGTTATGTTAGAAAGACTCGTTTTTTTGGATTCATTTTTTATATTCTG
Organism: Pelophylax lessonae; assembly: GCF_965119305.1. Classification (NCBI taxonomy): domain Eukaryota; kingdom Metazoa; phylum Chordata; class Amphibia; order Anura; family Ranidae; genus Pelophylax; species Pelophylax lessonae. Next base: position 593,213,391 of record NC_138771.1, read on the forward strand.
ATTTTTTTTCCATATATTTGGATTCATTTTGTATATTCATTGTACCAAATCGATTCGTATTTTCAGAAGTTATTTTCGGGAGATCGGCTATATTTGTTTTAACATGTTAATTCATTATTTTGGAGATTACTTATGCACTCTGAGTCATCCTTGATAGTCTATCCCACAAAGAGAAATGGAATGAGCTGATTAGACAATTTTGACTGGAGTTGCATGCATCCAAAAGTAACAAATGGAACAAAATTGTTTTCGGATTCATTCTTTATCTGATGATTCAGAGATTCTGATTGATCCAACTTAATCTGACCCAAACACAATAAGCAGGAATCATCACCTTATTTAATTTTTATGATCCAAAAAAGTTTTATTGAGTTTTCAATACAAAAAAAAAAAAAAGTAAAAAGTTGTTCATATCAGGAAACATACTGTTTGACACTGAATAATTCTAACCTGCACACCCATTGAATACATTCAAGTGAACAATTTTAATAGGACTCCAAATGTATGGTAACTGGCAAATAAAGAGAATCCAATTTTTCCCTAGTTAAGATGCCTAGATTGGTATTTTATATGGGAATGCTGTCTGAAAATCATCGAAGCAAACCTAAGCGTGAACTACGCAGTTGAATCGTACAATAAAAATATAACGAAAATGGAAACAAAGAGAAGAAAGAAAACAATATGCACCAGAAGCAATCAGTCAATCTTTGACTGGATATCAATCAGAAAGCAAGTAAGATAATAGCAATACATTTAGATCTCAAATAGTGATCGGCCAATTATCGGCAACACCGATACATCGGTGGCCAATCTGCACTTTCCCTGATATATCGGAATCGGGCTTTTGATTTACTGATATTGCCGATATTTCGGGTAAGTGCTTGTACCGGGGTGATGCCTGCAGCTAGAGGCATCACCCCAGTACCGGCGTCCATAGCCGACGGTCGGCTGTCTTGTAATGACAACCGATGCGGCTGAGAAGCCGCTCGGCTGTCATTCCAAGGAGCGGGAAGGGACGTCACCCACCCTCCCGCCACCTTCCGCGGCTCGCCCGGGTCTTCTATCCCACCACACCGCGGCCGTCTGACCGGGTCTCCATTTTTTGAAATCCGGCGCTGAGTACCCGGAAGTGATGTCATGAAATGACATCACTTCCCGGTACTGGCGGCGCCAAATTAAAAAAACTTACAGCATTCAAAACAGCCAAACTTGGCGTTTTGAATGCTTTTAAGTGCAGAGGAGGGGTTTGGGGTCTTTTAGACCCCCAGATCCCTCCACCACAGTATCTGTAGACATTACAAAAAAAATTATAATTTTAATGTCTGAAAATATCGGCCAATATCGGCCGATACCGATATTCGATGACCAAAATATCGGTATCGGCGTTAAAAAAACGATATCGGTCGATCAATATTCTCAAATATACCGAAGGACCCATGCTAACCTTTTAAAGGCAAAAGATTTTAGGGCAAGAGAGTTGCAGGCTATAACCCTCTCGTAGTTGTACTGGGCGTGTACTCCATGGATTACTTCAGATACGCTTGGAGCCAAGGTCATTTTCCAGTTTGCTGTCAGTATTAATCGAGAAGCTATTAGTATATGAAACACTATGGTTCTATGTTGGGGGTGGGGGGGATTTAGTTATGTCCAGGTAAGGATAGCTAGGTGCAGAGAGACTCTGGTAAGGACTCCCATTGCATTAGATAGAAGTGCCAATACCCCATTGCAAAAACTTTTAACACACTTGCACTCCCATAGAATATAGAATAGTGTGCCGATGTGGCCGCATTGACACCAACAAAGTAGAGACAAGTTTGGGTAACTTTTAAACAGCCTGTAGGGGATTAAATAACAAACAATATGCCCCCTGCCCCCACCTATAACTGGCCTTCACAGCAAGGAGCACATGGAAGGGCAAAACATGCAAGACAAAACCAGAAAATTTCCCAACTCAACTCACCATCTAGTCTGCTTACCAACCCAATTAACTTGTCTAACAGTAAGTGTTAAAAACAGGGGTTTAGTTATCACACATTTCCAAACGCATGTGTAAGCTGCAGGGCCACTTCAGGGCACCCTGTATTACTTGCAGTCCTAACTCCTGTAAATCTGTGAGAGTCTCCACAGTGGAAGCACATGCATTTTATTGGATACTTTAACATTGGTGTCAGAGCTAGAATTGAAACAGAAGAATTCCTAAAGGTGTGGCTTCAATTTATCCTGTGTTTGTCCTAACAAGAGATATGTATTTTGAAACAGAAGAAGGGCAGCACCAATGTGGATAAGTATAATACAATAAAGGTGGCCATAGTCCAATTAAAAGTCCACGATGGAAAAAGTGGACAAAAGGAAGGAGCTTTTCCATACACCAGTGGATAGGATGAAGAAAATTAATGTCACACCACCACGTGAGAAATAAGTTGGACTCTTACCAGATGGCATTGACCCTCAAATGATAGAGAGGTCAACACTCGCAAAGATCATAAGTATAAATGGTTCCAGAAATGATTATGATGAATCCAGTACATACAGGGAAGGCTGTATTGGTGACCACAGGATCGTCTCATTCACATCCGGAGACACAGGTAACAGAATACCCCAGGGAAAAAACAGGCCAAATCAGCAGAAAATTTATTAGAAAGTATTGCACTTACAATAAAGTGGACTAAAAATAGCGCGTACACACCCAATAATCAAAGACCGCGGTAAAACAGGGTGCTCACATCATGCATTCCGTCCTTGCCTGTACTAAATCCTTAAAAACACTAATAGACAGAGCTATGAAGTCTGGAGGATTAAAAAGGGAGGCATTGGATAACCCTGAATGTCTTACCCCCTTCAGCCATCAATCTCTGATCCCTGATGAGGTTTGATATAATATAATATTTGATATTAATCTTACGGATGTATTTGTGAACATCCATAAACAGCCCAGTTAGATTAAACTGGTTTAACCACTTAAGCCCCGGAGGATTTGGCTGCTAAAAGACCAGGGGGTTTTTTGCGATTTTTTACTGTGTGAATTTAACGGACAATTGCGCGGTCGTGTGACGTTGTACCTAAACGAATTTGACGTCCTTTTTTTCCCACAAACAGAGCTTTCTTTTGGTGGTATTTGATCACCTGTGCGATTTTTGATCATGCGCTATAAACAAAAAAAGAGCGTCAATTTTGCAAAAATAACAATATTTTTCACATTTTTTTTATATGAAATTCCCCCCAAAAAAAAGTAAAAATCAAAATTTTTTAACATTTTCGGCCAATTTGTTTTATGCTACATATGTTTGGTAAAAAAAAATCGCAAAAAGCGTATTTTGATTGGTTTGCGCAAAAGTTATCGCGTTTGCTAACAAAGGGAAAGATTTTTGTCATTTTTGGTGTTTTTTTTTTTAACACGTAATGGCGGCGATCTGCGATTTTTTTTCGGTATTGCGACATTGCGGCGGACAGATCGGACCTTTGACTGACATTTTTTACACTTTTGGGGTTACCAGTGACATTACTGCAGTAATCAGTGCTATACATATGCACTGTTACTGCAAAAATGACACTGGCAGGGAAGGGGTTAACTTTATTGGAGAGGGAGGGGTTAAGTGTGTCCTAGGGGCGTGATTCTAACTGTATAGAGACATGGCTATTAGTGTAAAAACAAAGATCAACGGTCCTACATAGTAGAACCGTCTGATCTTCATTTTTACACCAGGGAGAATGACGGGCGGCTTGTTTACATAAGCCGCTCCGCCTTTCTCCCTTCACTGGAGCGATCGTAGTGTGAACGGCGGACATCGAGTCCGCCGGTTACACGCACTGACTTGTCTGTGAACGAGCCGCGGCGGGCGCGCGCCTGCCCGCAATTGGCTCTCAAGTCAGTGACAGGCGAGTGACGTATCCATACGTCACTCTGCCTGGCCGGGGCTGACCGCCGCAGTATATAGTCGTGCGGCGGTCGGCAACCGGTTAAATTAAAAATCCCTGCATCACTCACATTCTTTTTTTTTTTTGTCTACTGCTCCTCTCCCCTCTGGACCCTCTCTTGGGTCTAGATTTTGAATGTTGGTATTCCTTGACCCACAAAAACTCGAGGATCTCCTCTTTTGGTTAGAATTGGGTGTGGGGACATGTCAGTTCTGCTGTCTAGAACTGTAATGGCCACCCAAAAAGGAAGTATTGGATGGATGATTAGTAATATATCTATCATCATAATCACAAAGCTCAAAAGATGGTTCCCTAGAGAGGGGTTCAAACCTATTAAAGAAGGACCTATTGTTCCTCCAAGGGGAATAAGGGCCATAAAAATCAGATGGATAAAGACCATGATTCTGATTAGCCCTCCATTGGCCCCAAGGGGCACTGGAAGATCCAGAATAAGGTTTCCCTACTCTTCTTCTAAAGCAGGGGTGGGGAACCTATGTCCCGGGGGCCGTATGCGGCCCTCAAAGTCATTTGGTCCGGCCCCCCGTGCAGCTGAGTCTGTGTCTCTCAGCTGATCTGTCAGAATGGAGCCAATGCTTCCTGTATAGTTCTGGCTCCATTGTGACAGTTTGAGAGAGTCACAGGCGGAGTGATATCAAATGCACTCCGCCTGTGACCAATACAGGAAACATCGCCTCTTCCTCTAGCGTGGCACCGCTGCTAGCCAGCATTTCCCGCCAGCAGCACACACAGCAGTACCAGCCAGAACCAACATTACCAGCCAGAACCAGCATTACCAGCCAGAGCCAGCAGTACCAGCCAGAGCCAGCAGTACTCACAGCAGTATAAGCCAGAGCCAGCAGTACCAGCAGTACCCACAGCAGTACCAGCCAGAGTCAGCAGTACCCACAGCAGAACCAGCAGTACCCACAGCAGTACCAGCCAGAGCCAGTAGTACCCACATCAGTACCAGCCAGAGTCAGCAGTACCCACAACAGTACCAGCCAGCAGTACCTACAGCACAGTACCAGCCAGCAGTACCAGCCAGCAGTACCAGCCTGAGCCAGCAGTACCAGCCAGCGGTACTAGCCAGTAGTACCAGCCTGAGCCAGCAGTACCAGCCAGCAGTACCCACAGCACAGTACCAGCCAGCAGTACCAGCCTGAGACAGCAGTACCCAAGGCAGTACCAGCCAGCAGTACCTACAGCACAGTACCAGCCTGAATCAGCAATACCCACAGCAGTACCAGCCTCAGCCAGCAGTACCCACAGCACAGTACAAGCCAGCAGTACCAGCCTGAGCCAGCAGTACCCACAGCAGTACCAGCCAGCTGTACCCACCAGCAGTACCAGCCAGCTATGCCCACCAGCATTACCAGCCAGCAGTTCTTTTCAAAACTTACCACCACAAAGTCGACTGCGCTCCAGACTGACCGACGCAAACCTGGAAAACCAGTTGTGAGTAGCAACATCATCAATACCAGCTAACATCACACACCTCACCAAAGAGAAGCAGTTGCAGACATAACATTAGGGGTGAGTATATTAAATGTTTGACCAAATATAACAGGCACATTTTTAAGTTGATAATTTTTTACGGCCCCCAAATGATTTTATAAATACCCAAATGGCCCTTTGCAGAAAAAAGGTTCCCCACCCCTGCTCTAAAGGAAGTTTTATGGTAGGTATTCCGACCCCTGACATGCTCCCAACCACCTCTGAGGGGTTGTGTCTTGCCTAGGTGGAACGATAGAAGGGATGGGATAGGTGTTTGAATCAGGTGCAATAATTAAATTGCCACCATTCCCCCACTTGCTCCTCTTTCTTCTTTTGCCATTTGAATACCATATTGGTCTTGTAGTCGTCAAGATCCTTATGGTATTTCTTCTTTTTCTTAGTTTTTTGATCTAACTCCTCCTTCTCTAAAACCTATTTCAAGGCATTAGACTTGTTGGTATATTAAACAGAACCAGTCTGGGGTGCCAGTGTGTCTTTCAAGCTAGAAATCTCATCATCAATCCTGGCCAATTTCATTATTTTATGAGAGATAAGAAATCTAATTATATTTAGAGCCGCATCTTTAAAATATTTAAACCATGCAGTGAAATCTCTCTCATACTCCTGTGGGCTAATCTCCCATCTGAGACTACGTGGGACCATACTGTCCTCCAAATATTTTTCCAAGAGGGCAATGTCCCAGTTAGCATGTCTGATATCATAAGATTTTTTCAACCGAAGAAAATCAGTGGTAACAGGTTCCTCTAGACCATTAAAAGTGTCACTAATAACCATACAGTGACTAGCTCTGAAAGCAAAAAACATCTATGATGTTGACAGAATATTAGATAAAGTTCTAGCAGCAAATGTGGGATATTTTCAAAATCAACAACAATAGAAAACAATGTATATCTGCGCTAAGAACAAAAATAGCTTATGACTAAAAAAACAAAGGCAGCCAGCACAAAATGGCAAGATTATACACCATACAAAGCACATTAAAACAGAAGAAGGGCAGTGATGGAAGCCGAAAGACGTGTTCTCACGTCACAGGGTAGGGAGGAACGCTTTAAGGACACTTGGACGGGGTGGATGTATTACTCTGATGAGATCTCGGATGAACACACTCCTAATGTTAGCGGCTGAACTCTGGGACTCCTACCTGGTCTTCTCCAGCCTGGGGCCCGCGCCCCCTGCCCGGACCTCCCTTTCCCTACCTGTTTTATCCTTCATGTTTGTCTTTTCCCCTATACTATCTCTCCCCCCCCCCCCCCTTTTTTTTTTTTTTTCTTTTCTTGTCTCTCTGAGGCCAGTAGTCGATTCTGCGGCTGTATAAACTGTAACACGGACGCTAATGTGTACAGATGATGGAACTGTGTGTGGTGTCTGTCGGGCCCTCCGGCCTCCTCTGCGGGGATCCCTTTTTTTTGGGCGGCACTGACAGACACGGCGCATCCTGGGGGTCCATAATTGTATTTGCTGTTTGGCCGATGTTGGCACACGCTTTCACAATGACTGATTAATTGACCCCTATGGACCTTTCTTTTTTTGTTTCACTAATGATGTCCGGACTGAACATAATGCCGATTGTGCCTTTTCTGTGTTCTTTTTCTCCTACATGCACTTATGCACTTCTTTGCTATTTTATATTTCTGTATGTTGTTTTGAATTTGTTAAATAAAGATTATTTAAAAAAAACAGAAGAAGGGCAGTGCCAATGTGGATAAGTATAATACAATAAAGGTGTTCATAGTCCAATTAAAAGTCCATGATGGAAAAAGTGGACAGAAGGAGCTTCTCCATACACCAGTGGATAGGATGAAGAAAAGGAATGTCACACTACCACGTGAGAAATAAGTTGGACTCTTACTGGATGTCGTTGACCCTCAAATGATAGAGAGGTCAACACTCGAAAAGATCATAGGTATAAATAGTTCCAGAAATTATTATAATGAATCCAGTACATACAAGGAAGGCTGTATTGTTGACCAAAGGATCATCTCATTCACATCCAGAGACACAGGTAACAGAATATGTATTGTTATGCCCCAGTGTAGAAGGTACGTCTGTGATAACGCCCAAAGGGGAGGGTGAAACGCGTCGACGCAATTTCCGGTTTCACGGTCACCGCCACATCACTTCCAGTTGCGGTAGAACACACGCCGGGACCAAGGATCTCTCCCGAACGCACACCGCGGCCAGGAAGCCACACAGGATCCGTATCCATTTATTTTAAAGGCCTGATTTTATCCAACCAAATGTGAGTGTAACTTTATGTTTATAATCAATAAATATGATATAACGGAATTACACTATCGTGAGCTTTTTTCCTTTTCCATATGAATGCATACGGGGCTAATATACCTATTGGGATAATTATGCACCAGACCTCCAAGGATTTCTCATCCGGTTCCTTACTGGGACACAAGCTCTTTTGACCCTTATGCTATACTGCCCAGGGGTCATTTTAGTCCGGTAAGTTGATCATCCAAAGGGGGGGAAGATTGGCACCTACCACTGCACTGGATTGCTGGCATGAGTTTGCACTTTCCCATTGGCACCTAAGCACTTTTGGACTTTTTCACTGTACACTTTTATGAGTGCACTTTATATATATATATTTATTTGGACTGTCACGTGGAATTTTTTTTCACTTATTGTCAGTGTGATACCTCATTGCGGTATTGCATATGATTGAGACAAATTCTCATAGCAATTTTTGCACATTGCACATATTATTCATAATTATTTGGTGATATAATTAATTCTGTTTTTATTGTTATACACCATTTGATAGTATTTATTTGCTTTATCACATACCTTTTTGCGCTCTGTATTAGCACTTTTATACGTTTTAGGAAATTGTTTTACAATTTTTTGAGCAGCAGCATTTGGGTTTTGCACTATTTATCCATAGCGCAGAACACCCTCACTATTTTACAGTGTAATACGTGTTGGGCTGTGTGTACTTGAACATCACAGAGATGGGAACGTTGTCCGACCACGTGATTAAATGAATGTCTGCATGAACAACTTGTTGTAAAAGAGCCGAGTCTACAAAGCACGTGCCTATTCTGGAGTAGGACTTGTGAGCCATGGAGAAGAAGTGTAATCCCTCTCCGTGGGATGCAGACAACGCCAGGTCTCATATGAATCTGACTCGTGAGTGAAAGGCAGGAGAAGGCTGTGCGCCTTAGATTTGGCTGCAGTGGTGTCCAAGGCGGGATCCAAGATAGAGTTGTAGTCCCCACACGTTAGTAAACATTCTCTTTGGATGTGTTTTATTTTCTTAACTTACAAAGAAATTATACTTGTCCAATGTTAGGGGTGTACAAGTACACTATTGTGTACGCAGAGTTATTAACGTCACAAGTCAGTATCAGGTATCTTCCCTGTGTAAGTCATAAGATACAAATGACACTGAATTCTTAATAGCCACCAGCACCCCCCATTCATTTTCTGGGGCATTTGCTGTGTAAATAATGAGATATGCCTTATTGGTGCATTTAGGTGCCTTGCCCTTGCAAAAATCAGTCTCCTGAATGCATAGAATGTCAGCTTCTAGCTTCTGTCCACATATCCTTCCTCTTAAAAGGGCTGTTAAGCATTGCTTTGCAAAGCTATGCATTTAGAGAGACTAATTTAAACACCATGGTGGCATGTGAGAAGGCTGCATCCACAATGATGCAAGTGAAGTATATGCAGCAGAGTATAGCAGAAGATTGCAAGTCCATACCTTTTACGTGGCAGCCAGGTAGCAGTTTAGGTCAAAATGCTTGAACCAGTGTGGCAACCTAGATGGGTTCAATAGATAGGCATAATGTTAGAGATTGACTTTGTGGTGCATGAAAGAAAAAAGTAAAATTAGGAACAAACAAACAAACACCAAAAACATGTTATAAAAAGATTGTGATCTTGCTCGCGGGACAGCATACACTGCACACAACAGTCAGTGGTTTTCCACCTCTGGAGAGCATCCCCCACAGAACGTTTGGTGTGAAAAAGGCCCTTTTGTTTACTTCACAAGGAGCGGTTAGGGAAAAAGCAAACCTCGTGATTTTCAGCCTGCCACAGTCTCCAATTCAGGTGGCAAATGACCACTAGGGGATTTAGCCTTCTGGGAGCCCTCCGAAGGTGGCAGGAGGTTCCATTGCTTAGCCAAACAGAGATCTTCATCCACTGAATTCACAAAGTGGGTAGAGTGGTCTTTGGTAACAAGTAGCTTAGCAGGATATCGCTACTAGTACAGACAGTAATATGATGATTACAGGGAAGTTTTGTGATAGTCCCAAGCTGCTTACAGGCTTGTATGGCATGCTGAGATTGGTCAGTGAATAGAGAGATGCCCGAGTAAGGATCAAGCAAAGGGGAATTACGTCTGACAAACTGCAGCAGTTCCTCTTTCACATGAAAGAAGTGGATTTTTGATGACATCCCTGGGGACTATATCAGGAAGGAAGATAGTCGAGGGAGTCTGTGGGCTCCATCTACAAACCATTCCCTCTCAGGCACTGACGGAAGCAAAGTTGTGATCATACACTGCCTGGCCAAAAATAAAAAAAAAGTCACCACCTGGAATTAACTAAGCAACTAACTAAACTAAGCATGCAGTAAGTATCCTTTTGGATAGTTACTGCATGTGCCCAAAGAATGAGGTCGGCTGACTACCTAAATATACTTAATGACCAGATGATTATTCCATCAATGGATTTTTTCTTCCCTGATGGCACGGGCATATTCCAAGATGATAATGCCAGGATTCATGGGGCTCAAATTGTGAAAGAGTGGTTCAGGGAGCATGAGACATCATTTTCACACATGGATTGGTTACAAGGAGTCCAGAACTTAATCCCATGGAGAATCTTTGGGATGTGCTTGAGAAGGATTTAAACAAGTGGTCCGACACTCCCATCATCAATAAAAGATCGTGGAGAAAAATGAATGCAACACTGGACGAAAATAAATCTTGTGACATAGCAGAAGCTTATCGAAACAATGCCACAGCGAATGCGTGCCGTAATCAAAGCCAACAAAATATTCGAGTGTCAGACCTTTTTTTTTGGTGGCGACTTTTTTTTGGCCAGGCAGTGTATTTTGCACCTAGGTACAGAGGTCTGTTGAAGGAACAGTTTCCGCCACCCCTCTAAACTTTAAATAATTCCTGCGTGACCTTTCCTCCAGGTCACTTATTTTTGCTTTAACCACTTAAGCCCGGAAGATTTTACCCCCTTCCTGACCAGGGTTTTTTTTGTGATTTTTTACTGCGTGACTTTAACGGACAATTGCGCAGTCGTGCGACGCTGTACCTAAATGAATTTCACGTCCTTTTTTCCCACAAACAGAGCTTTCTTTTGGTGGTATTTGATCACCTGTGCGATTTTTTGATCATGCACTATAAACAAAAAGCGTACATTTTGAAAAAATAACAATATTTTTCCCATTTTTTTATATAAAATTCCCCCCCAAAAAAATGTAAAAATCTAAATTTTTTAACATTTTCAACCAATTTGTTTTATGCTACATATGTTTGGTAAAAAAAATCGCAAAAAGCGTATTTTTATTGGTTTGCGCAAAAGTTATCGCGTTTACCAACAAAGGGAAAGATTTTTGTCATTTTTGGTGTTTTTTTTTTTAACGAGTAATGGCGGCAAACTGCGATTTGTTTTGCCGGACTGCGACATTGCGGCGGACAGATCGGACCCTTGACTGACATTTTTGACACTTTTGGGGTTACCAGTGACATTACTGCAGTAATCAGTGCTATACATATGCACTGTTACTGTAAAAATGACACTGGCAGGGAAGGGGTTAACTGTATTGGAGAGGGAGGGGTTAAGTGTGTCCTAGGGGCGTGCTTCTAACTGTGATGGGACAGGTCTCCTATTGTAAAAACAGAGATCAACGGTTCTACATAGTAGAACCGTCTGATCTCCATTTTTACACAGGGGAGAATAACAGGCGGCTTGTTTACATAAGCCGCCCGCCTTTCTCCCACTCTACCGACGATCGTAGTGTGACCGGCAGACATCGGGTCCGCCGGTCACACGCGCGGACTCCTCAGTGAACGAGCCGGGGCGGGCGCGCGCCTCAGCGGGCGCGCGCTCGCCCGCTATTGGCTCACAAGCCGGTCACAAGCTAGTGACGTATATATACGTCACTTTGCCTGGCCGGGGCTGACCGCCGCAGTATATCTACTTGCGGCGGTCGGCAAGTGGTTAAACAGGATCGCTTCTTCCTCCTGTTCATTGTGAGCATCCACAAGCTCATTATGGGCCACAGCAAACTCTTCTATTTTATTCTCAACATGATGCACTCTATCCCCCAGCTCTGAGACTTGCTCTCTTAATTAAGAGACTAGCATGGCCATGTCTCTGGAGTGTGCCTGGCAGAGAGATAAACCTCTTTTTTAGGGTACTGTTCATAATGGGTTGGCCCTTAGTTGGGAAATCCTCAATCCTCTCCACCATCCCCGTGGTATCATCTTGTGAATTACAGGTTTTCTCCATGTGCTCTTCTATGGGCTGTTGCTAGGCGTGTTATGTATAGAGGCACTATTATTACCTCTTTTGGTGGATGCCTGCTGTCTTTCCCGACTCCGGGTACTGGCCATTCCGCTCGATACAGCTACAGGAGACTTGCCAGCACCATCTTGGCTGGGAGACATGCCGGCGGAGGGGAGGGGACAAAGTCTGTGAGCTTCCTCAGCTCCTCGCGCTGCTTTGTCTTCCTCATCTTGCTCCCGGTGGTTCACAGTGCTGATGGCAGATGTTGTGTGCTGTCAGGGCTGCTTCTAGTCCCTGGAGAGTCACTGTTAAGCGAGGGAACCTCCGCCCCCTCGCACCCTTTGTTAATTTTTATACCTTACTGTATTTATTGCAATATGTGGTGCATTTTTTGTTTATAATAATGAAAAATGTTAATGCAAAATAAAAACGAAATAGATCCGAATCAATTCGGATTATTTGTTATGTTATTAAGTTATTTTGGATGCTTCAAACATAAACAAAAGGCCCAAACTATTACATCATGTCACCTGAATGAAACAAATGAATTAGTTGTTTCATTATAATTGGTTTTTGATTTGTTAGAATTCATTATTATTGTGAGTCGGAAATTTGAATACATCCAAATCTTCGAAAAGCAAAAATCTCATCTGAATTTCAAGTCATAATGAAATGAATTGCACGCGTCTATTTAACTATCAAACAGTTATACAAATGTAAAACTCTATCCTACTTCTATGTTATTATATGTGTTATTTGGAAAAGTCAGTATAGAGGAAACAGAGTGGTAGAAACTGAAATAGAAGCACTTGTGGGTTGAAGGTCAATTGAACTTTCAGTTTAAATCAGTTAAACACATTCTGGGTGCATCAAAACAAAAGAAGTGCAAAGTCTTAATGTTTGTTTTCTTTAGAAACAGACACAGCCTATACAGAAAAACCTGTCCCCCGCCAGCATGCCAACAGAGAAAGCAGTGATCTCTCTGGAGAGGTCCAACATGCCCCCTGCTGAGTCAGAGCCAGAGTTCTCAAATGAGCAGGAAGCATGAGATTTGCTGCTTGCAGAGCTACAGGTATGAGTCAGTAGGTGATGTGTTAGACCTGTGCAGAGAGACCGCTGCTTCAGCTGCTGGCAGGAGATTGGCTTTTCTACTTAGGCTGTGGCTGCTTTAGAAATAAATAAACTGTACAGCTGCATTTACACTAGCCTCCTGCATTGAACATATTTAATGCCCATTTACACAATGCATGGGATCCAACTGTCTAAAATGCATGACCTCATAATGAAGATAATATCTGTTCCCATCCCAGCGCTGTAGTGCAGTGCGTTTTGAAAAATATGAGATGTCTGTTTTTTCCTGTGCTTTAGTGCATCAAAACACATGTTATGTGCATTTTAATGCGTTGGCAACAGGTATTAAAAAACTTTTGTTGGTGGCTGTTAGCCCTCTCAACTCTAAAGTATAAATTTTAAGTTTTAATGCATCTAAAACACATTTAGCTGACTTAAAGTTGAATTCCAGACACAAAAACTCTTATTTAAAAAACAGGAACACTTATAAAACACATCAGATCTCAATGGGGAAAAATCTCATGCTGGATATCTATACTGATATGGACTGGGTAATGTGTTAGGAACAAAAGGATGCCACGTTGTTTGATGGAAATTAAAACTGAATTCAAGGACACCCCGAAAATCAAAGTGAAAAAATGATGCAGCAGGCTAGTCCATTTTGCTTAAATTTCATTGCAGCAACTCAGAATGGCACTCAGTAGTTTGTATAACCACGATGTGCTTGTATGCATGCCTGACAACGTCAGAGCATGCTCCTAATGAGACAACAGATAATGCCCTGGGGTGTTTCCTCCCAGATCTGGACCAGGGCATTACTGAGCTCCTGAACAGACTGAGGTGCAACCTGGCAGCGTCGGATGAACCGAAACCATGTCCCCGAGATGTTATATTGGATTTAGGTCATGCAAGCGTGGGGGCCATTCAATGGTATCAATTCCTTTATCCTCCGCGAACTGGCTGCATACTCTCACCACATGAGACTGGGCATTGTCGAGCACCAGGAGGAACCCAGGACCCACTGCACCAGCGTAATGTCTGACAATGGGTCCAAGGATTTCATCCAAAAACGTAATGGCAGTCAGGGTGCCATTGTCTAGCCTGTAGAGGTCTGTGTGTCCCTCCCATGGATATGCCTCCCCAGACCATCACTGACCCACCACCAAACCGGTCATGCCGAACGATGTTACAGGCAGCATAATTTTCTCCACGGATTCTCCTGACCCTTTCACATCTGTCATATGTGCCCTGGGTGAATCTGCTCTCATCTGTGAAAAGCACAAGGCGCTAGTGACATACCAGCCAATTCTGGTGTTCAATGACAAATGCCAATTGAGCTCTACAATGCTGGGCACTGAGCACAGGACCCGCTAGAGGATGTCGGGACCTCAGTCTGTTTCTGATTGTTTAGTTAGAGACATTCACACCTGTGGTCTGCTGGAGGTCATTTTGTAGGGCTCTGGCAGTGCTGATCCTGTTCCTCCTTGCTCAAAGGAGCAGATGCCGGTCCTGCTGATGGGTTAAGGCCCTTCTACAGCCCTGTCCAGCTCTCCTAAAGTAACTGCGCGTCTCCTGGAATCTCCTCCATGCTCTTGAGACTGTGCTGGGAGACACAAACTTTCTGGCAATGGCACATATTGATGTGCCATTCTGGAGGAGTTGGACTGCCTGTGCAACCTCTATAGGGTCCGGATATCACCTCATGCTACCTGTAGTGACACTGACCCCAGCCAAATGCAAAATTATTGAAAAACAGTCAGAAAAAATGAGTAGGGGAAAGAAAAAAAAGTCAGTGGCCTCCACCTGTAAAACCACTCCTGTTTTGGAGGTCATGTCATTGTTGCCTATCTAGTGTACCTGTTTATTTCATTAACACCAAAAGTAGCTGAAATTGATTAACAACCCCCTCTGCTACTTAACTAACTAGATCAATATCATTGGAGTTTACGTGACTTGATGCTGTACTCTGATTAAAAAGTGTTCCTTTAATTTTTTTGAGCAGTGTATATTTCTCAATAGCCACAAAGGATATAAATCCACTTTATATGACCCAAATGTCTTTACAAATACAGTTATAACCTTGTAAAAATAGTAGTGACATCATCACTGTGCTGTACAGAGCAGAGCTGTGGGAGGGGCCCAGCAGGCTCCACCCACTACAGGCTGCCTGCAGAAAATTACAGAACGGGCAGGGACAAGACCAGTCACCCTGCAAAAGGAGAGAGAGCAGCAGTGACCAGTCTTTATTACAGGAGCTCCTCCACAGAGGCAACGTTTCACATTGGATTACTGCACAGATCTGGAAAAAATAAAGCATACCAAGATTCAAGGAATATTACACAGGACAATATTTGTTTATCTAGGAGTTTAGCAATCTGTGAAACATTATTTCTGGGTGACTGTTATGATTGACAGATGATTTTTTCCCTGTATCTTAGCATAAGTTAATATGGTAGATGGGCATCCCTTGGCATGTTTTCAGTAAGGTAACTGGCCTGGTCAGACACACCTCTGCCCTTCTTTGCAATACAAGTCTGTGCAGGGACCCTTGTGGTGAGGGGTGGGGCTGTTACTCACCTCCGCCAACACAGAGCACTGCAGTGTGAGGGTAAGAAGCAGTATTTTCATTGATATAAAAAAATTAGCTTTAGCACATTTCATAGCAGATCATAACAGGGGGGGGGGGGGGTACAAAGAGATAAAAAGGCGTGAGCCATCAATTGGGGTTTATTGTATTAAAGTTTTTAGCTCACAAATTGCTCGGTGGTGACACAAAGGCAACATAAACTTTGCAAAATTTAGCAAATCAGAAAATAATGCACCAAACTAGTCCACCAGCTACAGGAAGTCCCTGTGCTCAGTCCCCACTCAGTCCTGTGCTGACGTGAGGATAGGCCAGGAAAGGAAAATTACAGTATTTGATAACAATTTTACATATTCCTGGCCCTACCTCACGTCAGCACACAATGGGATATAACTAGCTGAATAAATGGGCAGGAGAGAACACATGAAAAGAGACATTGACAATCCAAGAAAAGCTGCCAAAGACAAAAATAATTTATATGTCTCATCCCAAACTTTACAGAACATGCTGACTGCACGCCTAGCTTGTAAAGTCAAATGAAGGGCTAGGCATATCTCATAAATCCTTCACTGAAATCCTGGCACAACTGCCCCAAAGGCTGCCACCCCTCCGTTCGAAGGAGCTTGCACCTGTTCCTGAGCAGAAAGGCCTACTTCCTGCATGCCAATCTAATCACACTGGTAAACCAATGGAAGAGGACTTAAGAACCTGGTGGCGAAATGAAAATATTATCCACTTTCCTCATGTCTTTGACCTTTCCATGTACATGGTTAGCAACTTGTGTAAGGACCTGAAGTCTTCCCGCTGTGTACTCAGTGACTCCATGCGAAGGCTTGGAGGGACTGCTCCCAGGTTTTCCTGGAAACCGGATACCACTTGGAGGAGATGGATGTAGTATCACTATTTCTGGTAAAAAGGCACAAAATGGACCTTTGCAGGAAAGTGCTGCAATCTCCAACATCCTTATGTCTGAAGCAACTGCTGTCAGAGGAACTAGTTTTACCACTGGGAACCGCAATGAAAATGAAGCTATTGAAGCAGAGGATGCCTGTACTAGTGCTTTTAGAGCCAAGTCTAAATCCCATAAAGGGAACAAGGATTTCCTTGGTGGTCTTATATGGATTACAGTCTGCATGAAGCATTTGTTCAATGGCTCTTCCACCCATCTGCAGCTTGAAAAAAAGGCAGACACCTGTACTTTAATTGAGTTGTATGCCAGACCAACCTCAAGAGCTTAATGTAAAAATGTCCAGGATATTGCCTAGAGCTTGGGACACAAGAGAGAAAAAAAACTTTGCTGAGCAAACAGAACAAACTTCCTTCATATCCTCTTATATGTAGCATTCATGATTTTGTGGTCTTCACCAAGGTCTGAACTACCTCGGATGAGAATCCCTGCATCTCTAGTCTAGCCAATTCAATAGCCAGGCTAATAAGAGTCTCACTGGATTGGGGTGCTGCCATTGACATAAAAGATTTTGTTTGACCGTAAACAGGATTGGTAGTGCGGATGAGATCTGGGGGAGCAATTAAAATGTAAGGCCTGTTCGGCAGGGGAAAAGCACCTGTATGGTATAAACATGTTCTTTCCAAATGTTCAGAAGATTCTTTATAATCAAGGACACTGGAGGAATACAAACACCAACGGAAAAATCCAGTGGCACTGTGAATCCACCTTCTATCACTTCACGTTTGTACCTTGTTAAAAAATAATAATAAAAATAAAAATACCGGAAGTTGTGTGTTCAGTGGACTCTATATGAGAACTACCGTTGGAACATCCCATTGAGCCAATACTAGTTGAGGTACGTAATGTTGGAGAATATATTGCCTAACTGATCTGTTCGTGGATCCTGCTTTCCCAGTAAGTTGACTGCCGTTAACTACCTGTAAGCGGCTCTCCATCCAGCGAAAAGTTTATGTTACGAAAAGTAACAGGAAAAGACAGACACTTGATGCCCCCTTGGTGGGCAATGTAGGCTACTGCTGTCTTGTTGTCAATCATCAACTTCACTCAGGCCCCTTGGAGGAAGATCCTGAAAGGTTTGCAATGCTAGAAAAAACTGCTTTACATTCAAGACAGTCAAAGTATCTGCATTCCACTAGGCTCCAATGGCCTTGCACTTGACTCCTCAGACTGGAGGCAGATTGGCATCCGATATCAGAATTATTCCATCTCCTGGGCTGGGAGGCACGCTGGTGTCCAAAACACCAGTTCTTGCTAAGTTGTGCAGACGTGAAGACCTTCTGATCCATAGGCAGCCACCCCATTGACTGAGTAAGGCAAATTGAAAAGCCCTCATGTGCCACCTGGCCCAAGGCAGCACTGGAATCACCACTGTAAAACGTCCCAATGGGGACAATGCAGTCCCTCGCTGACATAAATGCTGTCTCCATGATTCTTTGTACTCAGATTTTCAATTTGCTAATTTTTTTCATTTTGGAAAAACCACTTAACTTATTCGGGCATGAAAAACGACTCCAAGATCCTTCATAGATTAAGAAGGGGTTAACTGCTTTTCCTGTTTGTTCACTAGTTGACTAAACTCAGAAAAGGATTTCTAGGAGAAGGTTGTAAGGCTTTGCCAGCTCCTGGCTTAAACCTACGAAAATCAGAATGTCGTCCAAGTAGTGGTAGAGCCTTATCCCCAAAGACAAATTACTGCCACTACTGCCAATAAAATGTTCAAAAAGTTTCTTGGTGCTGTGCCAATTCTAAAAATGGCAAACACCTGAACTGGAAGTGACAGCCAGTCACTGCAAATCTCAGATGTCTCTGGTGTTTTGCACTGATTGGTACATGGAAATATATGTCGGCCAGGTTGATTGACTCTAACTTTGGTCCTCATGCTAAACTATCGCCGTGACTGTTTGCACGGACTCCATCTTGAACCTTTTGTTGTGTATGTACCCATTAAATTTCTTCAAACCCAGAAAGTTGGGAAAGCTCCTGATGCCTGGGGTACTAGAAAGAATGGGGAGAAACCCCCAAGATTTGTTCTTTTGGTGGCAGCAGCACTATGGACTTGTTGCAGTAGAATTCTTATATGTAATCTTGCAGTAATTCTTTCTTCTTGAGATCTGTTGATCATGAATGAAAGGATTTGGTGATTGTACTCCCAGCTAACTGTCTCTGATGTTTGTCGCCCCTAAATCCTTCAACAAGGAGGCTATTCTGGCTCCCACTGGAAAACACTGGTTGGGCCCACCTTTAAAGACTTTCCAGATGTCTTGCAACCTGCTTTGAATTTGATTCCATGTAAAAAAGGAAGTTCGAGCTCTCTTGACTGTGATCTGGTAAGTTTCAGCCTGGCCTATAAGATTTGGCCTCCTGAACCTTTCTGAAGATTGACCGACTTGAGAAAAAAAGATGGCTGCTTCCTCTTGTTAGTACTGTGGCCACAATCTCGACATTTCTTCTGTCAGTCACTTGCTTCCTCCAGCGTTTTGCCAAAGAACGACCTCCTATTATGGGAGTAGTTTACAAAGGGCTTGTGTGGAAGCTTCATTCACCCTCCAGTGGCACAACCACAAAGCTTTCATCAGTGTGACTTAATATGCCAGCCCTAAAACTAGGTCTATTGAAGCCTCGGCCAAAAGTCAGCAGCCAGGTTCAAGTCCTTCAGAACCATGTTCCACTTGAATTAAAGTAAATTTCTTAATGCCTTAAACATTACAGTTATTGCTGTTGCTAAACAGCAGGCCAACATGCATCTAGGACTGGGCAAGGCATTTTCTATTGCGCTGATTTAAACGCATGTGAGCCATTGCCACGTGAGCTGCTTGAAGAGCATGAAAGCTGCCCTGTGCGGGAATCTGAGGATACAGATTGTCCTGGTCGGGAGATGACCAGTGGTGGGTCTTATGTTTTCTGCTCTTAAAATAATGCAAAACACCATACTTTGCATTCCTTGAGCACTCTTTTTAAAAAATAAAAAAATGGTGTTAACCCATTGTGTGCTGACGTGTATATATATATATATATATATATATATAATATTAAAAATAAAGCTGTGCTATACAAACACTGAAAATAAATATTCATAAACAGTGAACCAATGAAAGATTGTGCAGTGAAAACCACAAAACTTTATAATAATTAAAAAAATATTTTATTATTCACTGCACAATCTTTCATTGGTTCACTGTTTATGGATATTTTTATTCAGTATATGTATAGCGCAGCTTTATTTTTAATATTGTTTGATTTTTGTGTCTATCTCACATTTGAGTTGCTGTTCTTCTAATATTTTTTTTCTATTTAGGTGCAGTTTTTCCCCTTTATAAAAAAAATAAAAAATTATATATATACTGTATATATATATATATACAGTAAAACCTTGGATTGCGAGCATAATTCGTTCCGGAAGCATGCTTGTAATCCAAAGCACTCTTATATCAAAGCAAATTTCCCCATAAGAAATAATGGAAACTCAGATGATTCGTTCCACAACCATTTATTCGTAAGTCCTTCAGTTTATAGTCCATATAAAAAGATTATAGCATTGCGATAGGTTATATAACCATAAAATGTCCATCCACAAATAGCCACTTCCACAAGGGGATAAGAAGCAAAATCCAGTAGGAGCTACAGAGTATCAAAGAGAAGAAAGGCGACTCTAAGTGTAGCAATATGGTTCCATTTAATGAAGGTACAACATTTAGCAACTCACATGGTTGATGAATAAAACAGGCACATCTAAGTTTGCAGGCATCCGGGGTAAAGCTGTCCACATGGACTATCTTCTGCACCGCCGGCTGCCAGTCTGTAATCCTGACCGGGAAGACCACTGCAGTAAAGGGATCTAAAAGCGAGGGGCAGCATGGAAGGGATGACATAGATGGCGGTGCAGAGGATGGTCTATGTGGACAGCTTTAGCCTGGATGCCTGCATCCTTAGATGTGCCTGTTCCAATCATCAACCATGTAAGTTGCTAAATGTTGTACCTTCATTAAATGTAACCATATTGCTACACTTAGAGGCGCCTCTCTTCTCTTTTATACTCAGCTGTGACTTGAAGCTACTTGTATATCAAGACATCGCTTGTAAACCAAGTCAAAATTTATTTGAAAATTTTGCTTGTCTTGCAAAGCGCTCTTAAACCAAGTTACTCTCAAACCAAGGTTTTACTGTATATATATATATATATATATATATATATATATATATATATATATATATATATATATATATATATATATATATATATATGTATATATATACCTATTTTTATTTATTTATTTATTTTTTAATTATGAATCTACATGATCTTCAGACCAAGAAAAAAACATAAAATACATTTTAAAATGAAGCAAACTAAAGACTAGAACATCAAATATCTGTTGTTTCTTCCGCCTTATAATAGCATCTTTGTTATTTGTTTTTGTTCAGCAGCAGAATGCTTCAATTCTTCTTTTCCAAGTTGGCCCTAAATCCAGAACTTTTACAGCCATTTATGATGGCTTTATTGAACTTTAAAACCCAAAAATAAAAACCCCAATTCCAGCCAACAATTGTGAGCCAGCAGAAGATTTATAACCACTTGCAAGTTTTGTTTTTTGAACTTTTAATAGGATTAACTCTTAAAGGTTTTAAAAGCTGTCACCACTTGTAAATGAAAACACAAATTGTATTAATTAATAGCTAAAAAAATCTTAACTTACACTTAATGTATAACTAAAGGCAAAAAATGTTTTGTTTTAGATAGAGTGGAGAGGGATTAGAACCCTGTCATGTTTTTATTGCTGTCAGTGCCCCCGTTAGGGAGATTCACCCTCTTTATCTATCCCATTTACTGCTATCACTGAAAGTAGAGATTAAAGGAGACCCCACATTTTGGCATGTCCTCAGAACAGAAATAGAAAGGAAAACTAGTTCTGGTGACAACCAGGGAATATCTCACTTGGGATGGATTTCCTCTCATTCCCCTTATTTGGCAATATGACAGGAATTGATGGGAAATCTGCACAATGAGACATGATGTAAAAAAAAAAAAAAAGTTAGAAGTGAGATATTCATAGCACTCTTCATTTATGTATAAAACCCAAAATGCTTATTAAAAACTGCACTCACATTAAATACACACAGATTCACTTATCAGGAAAACCAAACGAGAGCAGTGACAGCTCTCTGCTCACTGACAATGCTGCTCAGGATAGAGTTTCTGTAGACCAGCAGCTGCTGCTTTTTGGCTCAGTCCTCTCACTTACTATGTGCAACTGATGAATCTTGCCCTACACGTTACGTCATCGACCTCTTGTCCCTGAATGCTTACAAACACATTTCAATGTGCAATGTATGCCTGTAAATCTATTTTAGTGGCTAGAATAAAATAATATTCTAACCAATAGAATGAGTTTATGCGCATATCCTTCTAAACAAAATTTGCTCAAAAACGCGCACAATTACATACTAAAATGTTAATGTTTTGCTGTAACTTGCATGCACTAATAACATTTGCACAACTATCATGGAGTCTGAAAAATGATCTTTTATTTCTTTAAAAAGGTTTATTTAAAAAAAATATGGTCTCAGAGGTGTTTTTTTTCCCCCATACTCTTAAGGTATGTATATTTCATATATATGAATTTGAAAAAAAAAGGAAAAACAGTTCATCCATCTAAGGTGCTGGGAAGGCAATCTACAGTAGAGAAAGGCTTAAAGAAAATGAGTAATAACAAATAACACACCCAAACACCCAATTCATCACTTTATCAGAAAACAAGTAGTCTTCTTGTTTCATCCTTTCCTGAACCTCAAGGGTTACATTTACATTTGATAAATTCCTTCTACCTCTTTCACAACATTGACTGAATTTATCAGCGGTTCTTATCAGTACTGGATTGTGGGATTCCAGGACTTTCCCACACTCCATTTTCAGAAATGATGTTACTAATTTGCTGATTCATTTACCGTAATAACGTTTGTGGTTACAGAGAATACCTTGTAACCTCCACACAACACTGGGGCCAACCATGTATTAGTGCAAATTTTCACATATGGAACCCATCATAAATAATATAACAGCTTGAAGGGCCAACAGATTCTGAACAGAATAGGCAGGAATCTAATAAAAATAGAAAAAATATAAATGGCTTGTTTTTTTCCCACTAATCTGACGTTTTCAGCCAAGGAATCTGCTATCTTAGCCTCTATTTTATCTGCAATTGCCATGGGGCACCAGCCATTGGATGGTTTGACAGTTTGGTTAAAAGAGTTGTAAAGGAAGAAGTTTTTTTTTTTTTTTTATCCTAATGCATTCTATGTAGTAAGATAAAAAGTGTTTTGTGTGAAGCAGCTGCCCAGCAACCCCTACTACTTACTTGAGCCCCATCTCTGTCTAGCGATGTCCATGAGTCCCTCGGCTGTCTGGGACTCTCCCTCCTGGTTGGCTGAGACACAGCAATGGCACAATTAGCTCCCGCGGTCATCATTCAAAGTCATTTAACCAATCAGGAGAGAGGAGGTTGGGCTGAATGGCCGCTCTATGTCTTAATGGATACACGAAGCTGCAGCTCGGCTCGGGGGCCCCCATAGCAAGCTTCTGGCTGTGGGGGCACTCAACAGGAGGGAGGGGCTAGAAGCAGCAAAGAGGGACCCGAGTGGAGGAGGATCTGAGCTGCTCTGTGCAAAACCACTGCACAGGGCAGGCAAATATAATGTGTTTGTTATTAGAAAAAAAAGAACAAGACTTTACAATCACTTCAAGAGCACAAACATATGTGACAGTTACATTACTGGCATGCTGGGAATATACCATAAAACCTTGGATTGAGATGAACTTGGTTTAAAAGCATTTTGCAAGACAAGCAAAGCTTTTTTTATAAATTTTGACATAACAAACAAGTGATGTCTTCATATACAAGTAACGTCACGTCACAACTGAGTATAAAAGAGAAGAGAGGTGCCTCTAAGTGTAGCAATATGGTTACAACATTTAGGAACAACATTTAGCAACTCACATGGTTGATGATTAAAACAGACACATCTAGAACTCAGACTCTCTTTTAACCACTTTACCTCTGCTCACAGTAATATTACTGCGGCAGAGTGGCTCGTTATCGTCTGACGACGTAGTACTACGTCGTCAGACACTCCCCCTTCTGGGCGGCGCTTGCGCGCCGCCGGAGGCTCGCTCCCGCTGTTTTCATTCACAGCGGGAGTCGGGCCAGGGGAGGAGCAGCGGCGATCGCCGCTGCTCTTACCCGATCGTCGGGGATCGAGTCTGGAGATCCGCCCGCTGTGTATAAACACAGCGGGCGGATCTCCATAGTGACAGGGAGTGACAGATCGGACTGTTCAGCATAGCTGGACATCCGATCTGTCCATGACTCACTCAGTCACCTCCCCCCCTACACGTCAGTAAGCACCAGGCATACATTAACCCCTCCCTCTCCAATAAAATTAACCCCTTCCCTGCCAGTGTAATTTTTACAGTAACAGTGCATATATATAGCACTGATTACTGCAGTAATGTCACTGGTACCCCAAAAGTGTCAAAAATGTCAGTCAAGGGTCCGATCTGTCCGCCGCAATGTCGCAGTCCCGCAAAAAAAATCGCAGATCGCCGCCATTACGCGTTAAAAAAAAAAACCAAAAATGACAGAAATCTTTCCCTTTGTTAGTAAACGCAATAACTTTTGCGCAAACCAATCAAAATACACTTATTGCGATTTTTTTTACCAAACATATGTAGCATAAAACAAATTGGCCAAAATTTTTTAAAAAAATTGGTTTTTACATCTTTTTTGGGGGGAATTTCATATAAAAAAATGTTAAAAATATTGTTATTTTTTCAAAATAAACGCTCTTTTTTTGTTTATAGCGCAAAAAGTAAAAATCGCACAGGTGATCAAATACCATCAAAAGAAAGCTCTGTTTGTGGGAAAAAAAGGACGTAAATTTCGTTTGGGTACGGCGTCGCACGACCGCGCAATTGTCAGTTGAAGTCGCACAGCGCCGAATCGCAAAAAGTGGCCTGGACGGAAGACAGCAAAATCCTCCGGTGGTAAAGTGGTTAACGTGATTAGGAAAAAAAGTTGTCTGACCCAACACAAACAAAACTCAAACTTGGAACTTAGAGACAAAATAGATTCGGCCCAGCTGGAACTAAATCTTTGCCTGACGGTCAGGGTGAACACAGGTCTCCTTTTACAAGTTAAAGGATAAACCAGGTACCATGTTGGCCCATAAACGAACGCCTCATTTTCGCCGAACAGTACTCCCTAAGATTAGGCAAGTGAATGGCACACTGACTTAGAATCCATAGTCATGGATTTGTTTCATGCCTATTATTCTTCATTATACGGTGAGCGGGAGACGTCAACTGGAGCCATAGACAGTTTTTCTAAAGATCTTACTCTCCCTTCTCTCTTAGCCTCCTATCGAGATTTTTTGGAGAAGGAAATCACAATAGAAGAGGTACAGTAATCCCCCGCTACATCGCGGTTCAGTTTTTGCGGTCCCGGTAATTCGCGTTTTTTTTTGTAATGTTATTTTACTATATAAATCATTAAAAATGAAAGATTTTTGTGTTTTTCATAGCTCTTGCTCTGTCTCTAAGTATCTTATTATTGTTTTAAAAGTGTGTTTAAAGACCTTAAAATGCTTCTACACGTACAGTGACAGTAAAAAAATCATGCCTACAATGCATTTTAATAGGGTGTTTCTATTTTGCGGAATTTCACTTTTCGCGGCTGGGTCCGGAACGTAACCCCCGCAATGGAGGGGGGTTTACTGTATTGGCGGTAATTAAACAAGCTAAGACTTCGAAGACTCTGGGACTAGGCAGCTTCTCCGCCGTATATATTATAAGAAATTCGCTATCCAGTTAGCACCCCACCTCCTTCAGTTTTTCGCAGTGATAATATTTGTTTAATACCTAAACCAGATAGGGACCATACTGACGTGGCCAATTATCGCCAAAAATCCCTGATCAATAATGACCTGAAACTCCTAAGCAAAATATATGCAAATTGGTTTAATAAATTCCTGACACAGTGCTGAATTGCAAAAAATGGCCTGGTCATTAGCGGGTGGGGGTTAAAAACTTCCTGGAGCTAAAGTGGTTAAGTCTAAACATCTCTATGCTGCTTTAAATTTGTAATAAAGAATTATTGGAACAAAAAAAACCAAAAAAAAACAGGCACATCTAAGTATGCAGACATCCCGGGTAAAGCTGTCCACATAGACCATCCTACCACCATCGATGTTATCCCTACCACGCTGCACTCCACAAGTGCTTCAAGCCTCGCTTTCAGATCGTTCTAATGCAGGGTAGTCTTCCCGGTCACAACTGCAGGATGATCTCTGTAGACAGCTTTACCCCATATGCCTGCAGGAGCTATCTAGCTCCTGCTGGATTTTGCTTCCAATCCCCTTGTGGCCATTTGTGGATGAGCATTGTATGGTTACACAACCTATCACTTTGCTGTAAACTCTTTATATGGACTATAAACTGAAGGACTTATGAATAAATGGTTGCGGAACGAATCATCTGATATACGAGTGCTTTGGATTACATGTTTCTGGAACAAATTATGCTCGCAATCCAAGGTTTTACTGTATATATATATATATTTTTTTAAACCATTAAATCGATAGGTTTAGTTCCGCTTTAAAGTGTAGTGTACACCCACATTATTATATATTTTTTTCACATTCCCTCGTCAAATCACAGAGAATCAGGAGCAATTCAGCACGATTCATCATCCCCTTTTTTTTGTTTTGTACAAGCTTTATTTCAAGTGTACACTGCATTCACTGCAATGTCGGTTGGCATGCTGTGCTGCCTGACATTGCAGTGTGATTCGGGCCAGTGTGCTGCGATAAAAAGCAGCATGTTTGCATTGTATCTCAGCACTCTGCAGCGCAACCCTAAGTGATATAAATTTTACCATGCGGTAAAAGATCTGTCACCACATATAGTGTGAATTGGCCCTAGGTTTATAGATCACAAAGCCTGTAGCGTATCGTGCTTCAATATCAAGATTCAGGCAGCACATGGTGATCGCCTTAGAAAGAGACCACATACGGTATCAGTCCATTTGTGATGATGATAATTAAAAAAGAAGACAAACACTAAATGTAAAAATTCCCCACCTCTGTAAGTCTGACTCACAGAAGGAACGCCAGTTTATTTAAAAGGGGGATATTGTTTTAAAGTGTGTTTATAGGACTTATACTTGGATTTGGATAGGGGGGGTCTTAACACAACGGTTATTGTTGCTAAAAAATGCATCATACTATACTGCATAGACTTCAGAAATCCCCTGTGGCAGGCTGGATGTGTGGCTAAAAGATAAAATACACTGCAAATCCAATGGTAAGAGAAAGCCAGCCTGCTTTTGCCTCCTGGAATTAACTAACCAACTAACTAATCTAAGCATGCACTAACTATCCTATTGGATACTTACTGCATATGCCCAAAGAATGAGGTCAGCTGAATATACTGAATGACCAGCTTATTCCATCAATGGATTTTTTTGTGCCCTGATGGCATAGCCATATTCCAAGATGACAATGCCAGGATTCGTCGGGCTCAGAGTGGTTCAGGGAGCATGAGACATCATTTTCACACATGAATTGGCCATCACAGAGTCCAGAACGTATCCCCATTGAGAACCTTTGGCAAAGGCTTTGTACAGTGGTCCGACTCTCACCAAAAAATGGCAAACAAATCCCACAGAGGTTATTGCCCTCCTTTGCTCTATCCAAAAAAAGAAAAAAAAGTTTTACCTATAGTTCTACTTTAAATGATTGAAGTCCCAAATCAACAGCCAGACAACACCTGCTTCAAGCAACCTGTTTTCAACATACAGAACCATATCAATGAATACAACATGCAATCAGATGACCATTCCCCATCTACATGCCCATGCCAGGAGCTGGGCTGGAAAGACCCAAAATATTTATTAATTTATACATGGTTTGGGTTTTTCCAACCCTACCCTTCACATGAGCATGCAGATGAGAGATGGTCTCCTGATTACTCTTTATGATACAGCAGAGTTCCAGCCTAAAACACAACAATGGCTCTAATAATAGTTTACTGCACCCCCATTCATTTTTTCCACAGACCAGAAATTAGCAAACTGGAAATGACTTATAAAGCTCTTCCAAAGTGTTTCGGTGTTTCGTCATTGTGACAACATCAGGAACGGTGCCATCTTTCTTCACTCAATATAATACCCTTCTGTATCCTAGTAATCTATTTTAACTCTTTGGCGGCCATATATAAAATTGGTTACTAGGATGCAGGTTGGATTATCTTGTATTGAGTGAAGTAAAATGGGACTGCTCCTGATGACGTCAGGAAGGCAAAACGCATTGGAGGAGCTTCTTACGCCACTTCCGGTTTGCTCATTTGCAGGCCATTTTTAAGTTTGTGACTGACAAGCACAACTTCATTGTAAGTGGATTTTAGGTGCTTTTAACCTTTAATAAAAAACTATATAACCCTATTCTGGGCTGCCTCTCTGTTTGTTCTATGTGGCCTGATGTTGAGGAGATGAGGAGGGAGAACAGACAAGGAGCCTGGAGAGAACCCTGAGGGGTGAAGGTGAACGTTGATTGGAGCAAGAAAAGTTGTTTACAAAGCGCTTATAGGCTGACCTATTCTACTAATGGGTCATGGAATGCTGGTAAGTGTGGTCAAAAAAGGGGGAGCACATGAGTGTAGGAATAGCACTTTAATTTAGAGCACTTTTAACATGGACTGTTGCTGAACATTTTGAAACCTTTAACTATTATGTGCAGAGATGGTATAGAAACTTGTATTGTTAATAAATATTCAAAAAGGAGGGAGGTGTATTATAGTGCTAAGAGTTCTTCTAATTACTAATTACTAATTCATGTGGTTCTTAGTTGTCCCTTGGTGCCCCCCTGCACATTTTGGTAGTCATACCTTGCATATAGAGGAAAGCGTCCTTAGAGTGTCATGTCCATAAGTAAATGTCCTGGAACTCAAACTCGGTTTCTGCTAAGGGGTAAAACAGTAGCACAGTAGCAATTACATGTTCAGTCATGTTCTAATTCCCTTCCCATACATGAAGTGACTACTTCCAACTAGAGATGGGTCTTTCTTTTACACATTTGTCCCAGTAGAGGGCAGTACCACCCAAAAATCCCTGGAAAACTTAACTAGCAGTGTTAACCCTTGACTATCAGGACACACCAGCTCAGCAGGGCAACATTACCCAAACAGTGTATCAGCCTATACAGCCCGACATAAAAAAACAAAGAAAATTAAATAACACAATAACCTTTCTGGAAGCACCTGCTTACACACTGAACAAGTGAAAATATACTTCTCATGAATGAGTCCACCATATGGATCGGAATTTGTCCGGTTCCACCGTATGGATCGAAATATGTCTGGTTCCTGCTTAATAGGCTGAACTTTTACTTACGTAGGGCCAGCTTTGGTGCACCAGAATGCATGCAGGATTCATACCTGCCTGTGTGCGTTCAGCCAGCTAGATTTGGGTGAATCCCCCTTCAGTGACAGTGACTATTATGGTGGGCTGTAATGTACCTGGTGATTATTATATTAATATTATTATACAGGATTTATATAGCACCAACAGTTTACGCAGCACTTTACAACTTGAGGGTAGACAGAACAACTACAATACACTTTTTTACAGTAGGAAACAGAAAGCTCATTGAAGCTTACAGTCTAAGTGCCTATAGTGATGGAGACCAAAGTGTAGAGGAAGGCCTCTCTTACAGCTCTGGCTCAGGAGTTCTGGTAGAGTAACAGGGAACGCCAGAGTGGCACGAGTGACTGATAAGACTTCTGCTGGAGGATGCGGATGTGCGTCTGAATACACAAGAGCAGCTGGCTGGAGGCACACAGGCAGAAAAGCAGGAACAAGCATAAGAGCAGTCAGAAGTCAGGTCGTGATGGATAATAACAAGGCAGATGAGCAGAAGGGTAAGGCAGAAGCATAGTCCAGAGGCAAACCAGGGGTTGGTGCAAGCTGTTAGTAAAATAATAATCCCCAGCCATTTGCTGTAGATTTGGATTTTTAAAAACCCTGTCACCCAGCGTGCGTTCCACGGTGGTTTCAGGAAGTGACGTCGTGTGATGTTCCTCTGCCCGGAAGTGCGTCGACGCGTTTCACCCGTCTATTATGGGCGTTATCAAAGACATCACTTCCGGTTATGCAGATCTTATTTATACTGGTGGAGATCTTCCTGGGAAACAGCTAACCCTGGGACACAGCTAACATGTTTCGATGGTGAACTTATTCTTTAACGATTCTCTACTCCAGCCTTTCTCAACCTTTATACTCCACGGAAACCCCCCTGATAAAGAATTTATTTGTAGTCAGTGGGAACAATGCCATCCTTACAGACAGCTGAAAATATCAGATCATTGGTGTCATGGTGTTGGCTCTGCCAAGGGGCATCAGACCCTGAATTATGCAGGCCAGATAGAAATTCAACCACAATCAGCCACAGCTCTAGGAACCCCTAACAATCTCTGGAGGAACCCTAAGGTTCTATAAACCCTGGTTGAGAATGGCTGCTCTACTCTAACAAAGTTTCTTCTTAGATGGGGGTCTCCATTGGAGATTTCTGCTCTACTCTAGTTTCAGCAACAGCTAATACATTTCCTTTCACCTTTCTACCTTGATGACAACAGGTATCACATTGAATTTTATTTATAATAAATTGTACTAAACTATGCCTGCTTGGCGTCTCTCTTTCCCTTCCTTCCTGCTCTACAAATAGTAAACCATTATAAAGGGAAACGTGATTAGTTGAATATACAACCTGGAGTTGCTGCACACAGTTACACCTGAATACCAGTTCTGGAGTGACAACCAATAAATCAAAAAGAATGGTGCGCAATCTCCTTAAATTATACTCATAATCTATAGTGAAAACGTGTAAAAAATTATTTATGTAAAAAATAACTTTTTATAGTTTATATAGCAAAGCAAATCACCCTTGAATGGATTACACCCCGATCCTAACTCATTAAAAATTAAAATTCATGTGTGAACAATAAATATTTATTAAATCCAAACTCATTATACAATCCATGAATGTGCAAAAAATGGAATGGCGGCAAAAGTACAGTGCTTTAAATTCTCCATAGGCGACGCTTTAGGAGATTTTCCCCCTGCATGCAGCTGCTGACGTCAGCAGCGCATGCGCTCTGAAGGTCCAGCATATTGTGGCAGAACTTCTTGCCGGAACCGAGGACACGTCACCCCCCTTAGGGGAGACTGGGCACCACTGCGGGGGCTTCGTTCTAAGGTAAGTATTTCATAATGTGCTTGATGTGCATAATGTGCTTGTATGCGATGCATACTAGCACATTACACCATTGTCTTGCAGTTTTTTTTTTATGGTTTACAACTGCTTTAACTTTATTGCTATCACAACAGCATGGGCCGTGACAGGTCCTCTTCATGGAGAGATATGGGGTCTTTTAGACCCCAAATCTCTCCTCTGGCCTCCCATGCAGCCGATCAGACACAGATTGGTCTGATCTGCTGCTTTCCTTGCCACTAGTGGCCAGGTAAACAAAGAAGAAGTGACAAAATACTTGTTGCTACCGGTTTTCAGGGTTACAGAGAGAGAGAGAGAGGGGAACTATGTCAGTTCCTCTCTCTGTTCAGTGCAGCAGTCACTGCTGGCCATATCGCTCCCAGGCTCCGCAATGGGATGGGATAGAGCCTGGGAGACGAGGTGGCAGGAGGGGGGTGAATTCCCCTCCTGCCACCTGCAGAAGTGATCGCTAATTAGCCAGTCTAAACACTTTTGCTACAAAGGGAATCGCTGGCTGAAAAGATCCATACCGGGATGAAGCCACTGATACCGGAGGACGTCCTACAGGTGACAAGTAGATATATATATCCAAAATCAGTATTACATAAAACATACAAAAAGAAAAAAGCTTCAGTCCTTTAAAGCCCATAAATTGTGCAACATAAAGTGCTCAGTGCTCTCAAGAACCAAAGTGCAGTCGTGCTCAAAGTGCCTTTATGCCACAAGGTTTAGGAGTGTGTCTATGGGAATGTTCTTCCAGAAGCGCATTTGTGAGGTTAGGCACTGATGTTGGATGAGAAGGCCTGGCTCACAGTCTGCGCTCTAATTCATCCCAAAGGTGTTGTATTGGGTTGAGGTCAGGACTCTGTGCAGGTTAGTCAAGTTTCTCCCCCCCCAAACTCGCTCATCCATGTTTTTATGGACCTTGATTTGTGCACTGGACAAAACAATCTGGTGGAGGGGAAATTATGGTGTGGGGTTGTTTTTCAGGGGATGGGCTTGGTCCCTTAGTTCCAGTGAAGGGAACTCTTAAGGCGTCAGCATACCAAGACATTTTAGACAATTTCATGCTATCAACTTTGTGGGAACAGTTTGGGGATGGCCCCTTCCTGTTCCAACATGACTGCGCACCAGTGCACAAAGCAAAGTCCATAAAGACATGGATGAGCGAGTTTGGGGTGGAGAAACTTGACTAACCTGCACAGAGTCCTGACCTCAACCCAATACAACACCTTTGGGATGAATTAGAGCGCAGACCGTGAGCCAGGCCTTCTCATCCAACATCAGTGCCTAACCTCACAAATGCACTTCTGGAAGAACATTCCCATAGACACACTTCTAAACCTTGTGGACAGCCTTCCCAGAAGAGGTTTAGAAGCTGTTATAGCTGCAAAGGATGGGCCAACTCAATATTAAACCCTATAGGCTAAGACTGCGATGCCACTAAAGTTCATGTGCGTGTAAAGGCAGGCGTCCCAATACTTTTGAAAATATAGTGTATGTGAAGCCGGGGTGTCATTTGAACAGCCCTAGTGAGATGACGTCCCAGAACCAACTCTGTTTAGCAAGTATATGGGTGTGCTCCCGCTGTGTTCCTAGATATGAGTGCCACATCCCGATATGATAGGCATATTTGGGGGATCCCCTTGGGGTGGGACTGTAAAGGCCACTCAAAAATGTGCAATTGAAAGAATATTAGGTATATATAAATTTTATTACACAAAATATATCAAAAAATGAACATACAATAATGTACAGTAGGACTGATAAAATTGGCAAGACTGGTATTTATAAAAAGGTGTACATATCACTCAACCAACTATTCCGTGCAAGATCCGACGTTTCAAGGTGAATAACCTCTTCTTCAGGGATTCTAGTGGAAATAGTTTTTCTGTAAGTATTAGAAGAATATATATCAAAGCAAACAATTATCGATACAATAGACTACAATAACAAGATATGGATATGAACAAGTTTTAGAGTGTAGGCATACACTCGTTGTAGTAAAAGATTATGAATATATATATGTACACTTACATGGTTGAAGGACACATGGACACCAAAATTGTTTTGCCATAGGATAAAAACATGGAATGTAAACGACACCCACAGAGACTATCGCTAGCCTTGTATGAAAGGAAAGTTTGATACTGGGAGCAAGCCAAAATATGTCATTAAGCATGCGATAATGGGAAATGTGCAAAATGGGGGACAATGTTCCAGCTGGAGTCCAAAAATAGCCCAACCAGAAGGGCGGAGGCCAATCAATAGAATGCTGTAAATAATAAGGAAATATATCCAATGAGTAAGGGAACAAGACAGATTGTTTTATAGGTATAGTATGCAGACATTGCAGTGATGCACCAGGACAAATAAATATATATATATATATATATATAAGAAAAAAATAATAAGAAAAAAATAATAAGGTATATATAGGCCCAAAATGATGGATTGAAATGATCCAGGATGAGTATAGACCCAAACGGATCAAAAGGGTGTCCTGCAATAATTTATCTATGAAAGAGAGGCTGTATAAGAATAAGAATGGCCTGTTTTAGAGAAAAACGTATCCTGGTAAATGTGCATCAATCTGTATAAGTATACACTTATCTATCTAGGGCCTATATATACCTTATTATTTTTTTCTTATTATTTTTTTCTTATATATATATATATATTTATTTGTCCTGGTGCATCACTGCAATGTCTGCATACTATACCTATAAAACAATCTGTCTTGTTCCCTTACTCATTGGATATATTTCCTTATTATTTACAGCATTCTATTGATTGGCCTCCGCCCTTCTGGTTGGGCTATTTTTGGACTCCAGCTGGAACATTGTCCCCCATTTTGCACATTTCCCATTATCGCATGCTTAATGACATATTTTGGCTTGCTCCCAGTATCAAACTTTCCTTTCATACAAGGCTAGCGATAGTCTCTGTGGGTGTCGTTTACATTCCATGTTTTTATCCTATGGCAAAACAATTTTGGTGTCCATGTGTCCTTCAACCATGTAAGTGTACATATATATATTCATAATCTTTTACTACAACGAGTGTATGCCTACACTCTAAAACTTGTTCATATCCATATCTTGTTATTGTAGTCTATTGTATCGATAATTGTTTGCTTTGATATATATTCTTCTAATACTTACAGAAAAACTATTTCCACTAGAATCCCTGAAGAAGAGGTTATTCACCTTGAAACGTCGGATCTTGCACGGAATGTAAAGAAAAAGGGGTTTCATAACCCCTTTTTCTAGATGGGATGGCGGCAGGCTTTTTTGAAAATAAATAGGTATCCTTTTAGTCATATCAAATAGGTTACTAGGCAGATTTAGTTGGGCTAGCCGGTGTATGGTCAGAATAAGCCCCAATCACTGAGGGGCTTATTCTGTAGCTAGGAAGAATAACATTTAAACTAGTTTTTTCTTGTTTTCTCCCGCCTTTGAGCCTGCCCAGGATCTATTTAAAGGGGGGCTCAGCTCCTGAAGCACACACTTACCTCAGGAAGAACGTCGTGTCAAGTTGAAAGTTTTGTTCCAGTTCTGCTGTCCTGATGAGTCTCATCCGCCAGCTGCTCGAGAGGGCCGGAAAGGAGGGTTCCGAAGATTGGATCCGGCGTTGCCTGGCCATGTCTTCTGCTTCGTCTTCTTCGGCGGAGCCTCCGCCGGCTGCTGTTCGTCTCCCAGCTTCGGTGTCTTCTGGAGAATCCCTCGGTGAAGCGGATGTCGTCGCCGGGTCAAGTGGTGGAGCGGATGTCGTCACCGGGTCAAGTCTCCGAGAAAATGACGTCTTCGGGTCAAGCGGGCGCACGGAAGCCGTCACAGGGTCGGGAAGCGGACCGGATGTCGTCGCCGCCGAGGGTCGGAGGTCATTTCCAGCACCGGAGCCGGCGGAAGAAGATCGTCCTTCGGTCGGGAGCAGGTGCGGCGCGCCGAAGACTCGCGGAGAAGATGCCGTCCCGGCGAAGAGGAAGAGGGCGCCCCGCCGCCGCTACTCACCGCCCGCTGCCAGGAAAGAAGCATCCATCGTCGGGAAGGAGACGCCGGTTGTCCGCGGAGGGCCGCCCATCGCCCGAAGGGAGCCGCCTATCGAACGGAGGGAGTCGTCCGTCGCCCGGAGGGAGTCGTCCGTCGCCCGGAGGGAGCCGCCCATCGTCCGGAGGGGGCCGCCCGTCTCCCGGAGTGAGCCGCTCGTCGCCAGGAGGGATGGACGATCCAGCTCGGCATCGTACCCCGCCGGTGGGCTGGTCGAGGCCCCGGCGCCGTCGCAGACCCCGGTTCCGGAGCAGCAACATGATGTTCGTCCCCCCGTTCCGGGGCCAGGTGAGGCGGCTAATTTTTTCCCTCCTCAGGTTCCCCCACATGCTTGGGCTGCCCAACAGGTTCCGGATCGGGACCGACCGTCCACCATGTTGGACCAGCCTACTGAGTGGGGCGGTAGTCAAGGGGGGGTGGGAGTGCCTCATTTGGCCACGGCTAATGCTATGTCTATAGTTCTCAACGATTTTCTCAGGGAATTTAAGCAAGTCATATCTGCTCCCGCATTGCAACGGCTTAGTAGTGGCCCGGTGCCCGCAGGGGGGGGGATTTGGCTGTATCTAGTGCGTCTGCTGACGCTCGGGTGCAGACATCTTCCCCTCTGGATGTGTGGGCGCCATCTGGTGGCCTTTTAGGTATTAGCGCGGTGACTAATCCGCCATCTAGTTTGGCCTCTCCTGTAGCTGATCCTCCTGCTTCTGTCACCCTGGCTAGGACTCAAAATCTCCCTGAGGTATGCCTCAGGGAGGCATTGACTTGCGAAATGTCCCCTCTGGGTTTTCACCTATCCGAATCTGTGAAGGAGAAAATCTGGAGTGGTTTGTATGTTGATATGCTTTCCTTGCTGCCTTCAGTTAAGGAATTTGTATCCAAGGGTGACAAGAAGGATGAGGAGGAGAGGAGACGCCCAGTGACAAAGAATTTTTATAACTGGCTGCAGGCGTTTTTCATATATGCGGCTGTGCTTTGTGAGAAACATCCTTCCAAGTGTGTTGGTCTTTTCCAGCACTTGGATATTGTGTTGGAGGCCTATAAAAATTTTGGTGGGACGGCATGGTTCTCCTATGATGTCGCCTTCCGCCAGAAGCTGGCTGTGCAGCAGCATTTGAAATGGGGCGTCAAGGATATCAGCCTTTGGCTGGATCTCTTGTTACCTCAGAAGCCATCCTTTGGTAGGCAGCCGTCTACTATTACTCAGCAGCCTACTCCTTCTCATTCCTTTCGCAAAGGGGTCTGTTTCAGTTATAACGATTCCCAATGCAAATGGCCTGGGAATTGTAGATATAGACACGAATGCGCATTTTGTGCGGGTTCCCACCCAGTTGCAAAATGCTTTAAAAAGATGCAGAGTTCCCAACCGGCAGGGGTTTTTTCAAAAGGCAACAACCCCGGTGAAGCTGTGCGCAATGCTTCCGTGGCTTCTGCAATACCCCGACAAGGTGAAAGCCACGTTAGTACTTGAGGGTTTTGCTTGTGGTTTCTTTTTGCCCATTTTTAAAGGCGCAGGTTGCACTCTGGTAAAAAATTTGAAATCTGTTACTTATCTTGAGGATGTGGTCGCTGAGAAGATTTGTAAGGAGTTGCAGGCAGGTCGGTTTGCTGGTCCTTTTGAATCTCCTCCTTTTCCCAGTTTTCGCATTTCTCCTCTTGGCATTGTTCAGAAGCGGGAGCCTAATTCTTATCGTCTCATCCATCATTTGTCATTCCCTCCGGGGGAGTCTTTGAATGATGAGATCAGCGAAGACGACGCTTCTGTGCAATATTCTTCCTTTGAGGATGCATTGGTGGTTTTGCGAGGTCTGGGAAGGGGGGCATTGCTGGCAAAAACGGATATTAAATCCGCTTTTCGCTTGCTGCCAGTCCACCCTGCTTCCTTCAACTCCTTGGGGTTTTTCTTTTGGAATCAATTTTTCTTTGATAGGTGTCTTCCCATGGGTTGTTCACTCTCTTGTTTTTACTTTGAGTGTTTTTCCACTTTTCTAGAATGGGTTGTGTCCAGTAGGTCGGGCTCTTCTTGTCTCGTCCATTATTTGGACGATTTTCTGTTCATGGGTAAAGCGGGGTCCTCTGATTGCTTGCATTTGCTTGAGACATTTTTTGACATTTGTGAGCAGTTTGGGATCCCCTTGGCGCATGAAAAGACGGAGTGGCCGTCTACTGAGGTTCAATTTTTAGGTATACACATAGATTCGGTTTTAATGGAATTTAGGTTGCCCCAAGAAAAGGTGGAAAAACTGACATCTTGTTTGTTAGCAACGATTCGCAAGAAGAAGGTTACTTTACAGGAGATGCAGTCCCTGTTGGGGCTACTGGCTTTTGCTTCTCGGATCATCCCTCTGGGTAAGTTGTTTGCCAGGAAGCTCTATGCTGCTATCTCGGGTCTTAAATCACCTACTGCGCACGTCCGCTTATCCTCAGATGTCAAGGAGGATATGCTGGTTTGGGTGCAGTTTTTGATTTATTTTAATGGCAGGGCGGTGTGGCAAGATGAGTTTGTCACCGATCAGGATTTCTGTCTCGCCACAGACTCAGCGGGCTCGGTGGGTTTTGCCGCCGTTTGGCGGACTCATTGGTGTGCTGACTCTTGGCCTGACAGATGGAAGCAATTGGGTTACACTCGCAACAGCGTGCTGTTGGAGCTTTTCCCAATTGTTGTGGCCCTGGAGGTTTGGGGTTCACATTTCCGAAATAAGCGCATTTTGTTTCGCACTGATAATAAAGGGGTGATGTTTGCCATTAACTGCTTGTCTTCTAAATCTCCTCCTGTTGTGAATCTGTTGCGGTACCTTGTATCCCGTTGTTTGAAACTAAACATATGGATAAAGGCCGCCTATGTGCCTGGTAAGGATAACGATTTGGCAGATTCTTTGTCTCGTCTGCAGATGGAGAGATTTTTTCGACTATTTCCAGACGCGGATCAAGTGGGTTGTCATTACCCGGCACGGCTGTGGGGCATTGTATAAATCTGGTTGCGCTTAATATCACCAATTCTCTGGCCCCAGCTACCCTAGTCGGATATCAATCGGCATGGGATCTGTGGTTGGCGCATCTATGTTCTATGGGTGTATCTCCTGATAAATTTTCTGAACGTTTAGTTTTGTCCTTTTTGAATTTTTTGTTTTCTAGGGAATATTCATGGTCTCATGTCAATAAGCTTCTTGCTGGCGTTTCCTTTTTCGCAAAACTGCAAAATCATCCGCCCTGCTCTGCCTTTTTTGCTGTTCGACAGGCTTTAAAAGGCTATCGGAAGGCAAACTGGCGCCCTGATAACAGGGAGGCGATCACTCCCCATATTTTGGAGCAACTTTGTTTGGCAACCGAGCGCGTTTGTTTTTCGCCTTATGAGTCTGCACTTTTTAAAGCGGCGTTTTCGGTCATGTTTTTTGGCGCTTTGCGGATTTCTGAGCTCATACACTTGTTGTTATCCGACGTTGACCTTCGCGAGGCGGATGTCGGTATTTTATTGCGTTTTTCTAAAACGGATCAATTAGGCGTGGGAAAATGGATTAATTTACACCAATATCGTCATTCTACACTGTGCCCAGTTTTGTTGCTGCGCAGTTTTTTGGCAGTGCGGTCATCTGCTGTGGGACCCTTTTTTGTTCATCGGTCGGGTAAAGCTTTGACAAAATTCCAATTTAATGCCGTTCTGCGCAAATGCTTGTTATCTGCTGGCCTGGAGCATTTACACTTGTCTTCGCATTCCTTTAGGATTGGTGCGGCCACTGAAGCCGCCAGGTTGGGGGTTAAAGCTCAGGCTTTGAAAGCAATTGGTAGATGGAAGTCGAATGCTTATGTATCATATATTCGTCCTAACAATTGTTGTTGATTTTTAGGTTCTGTCTGCCTCTCTGTATGGATCGTTGGCCACTCCTTTGTTCATTGGGCCCGTGCGAGAGCCAGGAGACGAGTTTACTCGGAGAACATTGGTTTGGATCCACGCTTCTATCATGTCCAATGGTTCAGTAAGAGGGGCATGTGTTGGGCTGAACTGTTACCCGAGCTTAGCAGGCTTCTTAAGGTCCTTTCCCCCCCTGATGTAATGGTCATTCATCTGGGGGGAAATGACATTGGAAAGTTTAGGTCACTAGATCTAGTTTTTAGGATTAGGGATGATTTAGTTTATTTACATTCTGCATACCCTGGCATGCGGATTGTATTTTCTGAAGTTGTCCCCCGGCTTGTCTGGTTCAAACACCCGCACCTTAAACCGTTAGAGAAGGTGCGGAGGAGGATCAACAAAGCCTTAGCTAGGTGGTTAGGCTCTGCAGGCATTCTATCTTTCCGGCATTTTGAGCTGGAAGGTGGTATCGCCGGGCTTTACAGGTCTGATGACATTCACCTCTCCGATATCGGACTCGATATCCTCAACAACAATCTGAGTACGTGTGTTGAGAAGGCCGCGCTGTGGGGGTTGTGACAGGAGGGCTTTAGCCTCCTGTCTGGTGGATAATTTGCTTTTTGATATGATAATTTGTTGGTAACCTGGATCTCAGTGATCGGGTTAAAGTTATTGAGTTTATGTTAACAAAATTTTAATACAAGTATTAAAACGGCCGCGGCCTTTATTTTTCCAAATGGTGTTGTCAGTCTCTTTTATTTTAGTTTAAGTTATTTAAATGTATAGAATAAAGTCCTGCCTGCTATCCCATGTAAAGAAAAAGGGGTTTCATAACCCCTTTTTCTAGATGGGATGGCGGCAGGCTTTTTTGAAAATAAATAGGTATCCTTTTAGTCATATCAAATAGGTTACTAGGCAGATTTAGTTGGGCTAGCCGGTGTATGGTCAGAATAAGCCCCAATCACTGAGGGGCTTATTCTGTAGCTAGGAAGAATAACATTTAAACTAGTTTTTTATTGTTTTCTCCCGCCTTTGAGCCTGCCCAGGATCTATTTAAAGGGGGGCTCAGCTCCTGAAGCACACACTTACCTCAGGAAGAACGTCGTGTCAAGTTGAAAGTTTTGTTCCCCTCCCTCCCCTCCCCTTGGCTGTCGCGGCCAGTTTATACTTGTTGGGTCATCTTTGCGTGGTGCAAAGAGGGACTTTTTTCTGGTCTTTTATCCCCTGTTATTGGGATGAGTATGTGTGGATAATTTGCTTTTTGATATGATAATTTGTTGGTAACCTGGATCTCAGTGATCGGGTTAAAGTTATTGAGTTTATGTTAACAAAATTTTAATACAAGTATTAAAACGGCCGCGGCCTTTATTTTTCCAAATGGTGTTGTCAGTCTCTTTTATTTTAGTTTAAGTTATTTAAATGTATAGAATAAAGTCCTGCCTGCTATCCCATAGTTGGTTGAGTGATATGTACACCTTTTTATAAATACCAGTCTTGCCAATTTTATCAGTCCTACTGTACATTATTGTATGTTCATTTTTTGATATATTTTGTGTAATAAAATTTATATATACCTAATATTCTTTCAATTGCACATTTTTGAGTGGCCTTTAAAGTCCCACCCCAAGGGGATCCCCCAAATATGCCCAACTCTGTTTAGCAAGTTTCATCATACAAGGTATCCTCTGGGATTGGAGGATTTAGTACTTTATCTTGCACAATTTATGGGCTTTTTAAATGACTGAGGCTTTTTTCCTTTTGTATGGTTTATGTAATACTGTTTTTGGATATACTGTATCTCACAAAAGTGAGTACACCCCTCACATTTTTGTAAATATTTTATTATATCTTTCATGTGACAACACTGAAGAAATGACACTTTGCTACAATGTAAAGTAGTGAGTGTACAGCTTGTATAACAGTGTAAATTTGCTGTCCTCTCAAAATGACTCAACACACAGCCATTAATGTCTAAACCACTGGCAACAAAGTGAGTACACCCCTAGGTGGAAATGTCCAAATTGGGCCCAAAGTGTCAATATTTTGTGTGGCCACCATTACTTTTCAGAACTGCCTTAACCCTCTTGGGCATAGAGTTCACCAGAGCTTCATAGGTTGCCACTGGAGTCCTCTTCCACTCCTCCATGACCACATCACGGAGCTGGTGAATGTTAGAGACCTCGCGCTCCTCCACCTTCCGTATGAGAATGCCCCACAGATGCTCAATAGAGTTTAGGTCTGGAGACATGCTTGGAAGTCCATCACCTTTACCCTCAGCTTCTTTAGCAAGGCAGTGGTTGTCTTGGAGGTGTGTTTGAGTTCATTATCATGTTGGAAAACTGTACTGCGGCCAAGTCTCCGAAGGGAGGGGATCATGCTCTGCTTCAGTATATCACAGTACATGTTGGCATTCATGGTTCCCTCAATAAACTGTAGCTCCCCAGTGCCGGCAGCACTCAGACCATGACACTCCCACCACCATGCTTGACTGTATGAAAGACACACTTGTCTTTGTTCTCCTCACCTCACCACACACGCTTGACACCATCTGAACCAAATACATTTATCTTGGTCTCATCAGACCACAGGACATGGTTCCAGTAATCCATGTCCTTAGTCTGCTTGTCTTCAGCAAACTGTTTGCAGGCTTTCTTGTGCATCATCTTTAGAAGAGGCTTTCTTCTGGGACGGCAGCCACGCAGAC
Organism: Pelophylax lessonae; assembly: GCF_965119305.1. Lineage (NCBI taxonomy): Eukaryota > Metazoa > Chordata > Amphibia > Anura > Ranidae > Pelophylax > Pelophylax lessonae. Next base: position 593,254,841 of record NC_138771.1, read on the forward strand.
CAATTTGATGCAGTGTGCGGCGTATGGTCTGAGCACTGACAGGCTGACCCCCCACCCCTTCAACCTCTGCAGCAATGCTGGCAGCACTCCTACGTCTATTTCCCAAAGACAACCTCTGGATATAATGCTGAGCATGTGCTCTCAACATCTTTGGTTGACCATGGCGAGGCCTGTTTTCAGTGGAACCTGTCCTGTTAAACGGCTGTATGGTCTTGGCCACCGTGCTGCAGATCAGTTTCAGGGTCTTGGCATTCTTCTTAAAGCCTAGGCCATCTTTATGTACAGCAACAATTCTTTTTTTCAGATTGTCAGAGAGTTCTCTGCCATGAGGTGTCATGTTGAACTTTCAGTGACCAGTATGAGAGAGTGAGAGCGATAACACAAAATTTAACACAGCTGCTCCCCATTCACACCTGAGACCTTGTAACGAGTCACATGACATCGGGGAAGGAAAATGTCTAATTGGGCCCAGTTTGGACATTTACACTTAGGGGTGTACTCACTTTTGTTGCTAGCAGTTTAGAAATGAATGGCTGTGTGTTGAGTTATTTTGAGGGGACAGCAAATTTACACTGTTATACAAGCTGTACACTCACTACTTTACATTGTAGCAAAGTGTCATTTCTTCAGTGTTGTCACATGAAAAGATATAATAAAATATTTACAAAAATGTGAGGGGTGTACTCACTTTTGTGAGATACTGTATATGTTTACATTAGATGTGAGATACCTGTTTTTTTGCACATTTATGGATTGTATAATGAGTTTGGATTCATGAAATATTTATTGTTCACACATGAATTTTAATTTTTAATGTATTAAAATCGAGGCTCATCCATTGCAGGGTGACTTGCTTTGTTATATACACTATGAGAATGTTTTTGTTTTAATACATATGTTCACTATAGATTATGAATATGATTTTCCGCTTGCCGACAAGCTTCTGCAGTTATACGGCGGCAGGGCGGCAGGTTCCCGCAAATCGCCGTATCTGTACAGTGGTTCACAGGAAGCGCTCCTGTGGGCGCTCGTACACCGCCAGAATTGCGCGCCCATGCCCACTCGACATCAGGGAAGCCCAGGTGCAGGGCTGGCAGCTGCGACTGCGGCCGGGCACCCACGATCACTCCCCATGAAAAGAGAACTGCGGTCTGCTGTTGTAAACACAGCAGACCGTTGTTCTCTCTGGTATCAACACAGAGCCCCAGTGTTCTTGCTATTTAGGAACAAAGGTCTCTGTGTTGATATTACAAGCCTATACCCCACACAGTTAGAAAACACCCCCTAAGCTCACATGTAACCCCTTGATCGCCCCTGGGTTAACCCCTTCCCATGCCAGTGTCATTATTACAGTAACAGTGCATATTTGTAGCACTGATTACTGTAGTAATGTCACTGGTCCCCCCAAAAGTGTCAAAAATGTCAGTTAGGGGCCCGACCTGTCCGCCGCAATGTCGCAGTCCCGCTAAAAATGGCTGATCCCCGCCATTACTAGTAAAAAAAATAAATAAATTAAAAATGACATAAATCTTTCCCCTAGCTTGTAGGGGCTAAAAATTTAGCGAAACCAATCAAAATACGCTTATTGGGATTTCTTTTACCAAAAATATGTAGCAGAATACAAATTGGCCTAAAATTATGAAAAAATTTGATTTTAAATTTTTTTTTTTGGGGAATGTTATATAGTAGTAAGGGAAAAACATCGTTTTTTTTTTTTTAGACTTGTCGCTTCTTTTGTTTATAGCGCAGAAAAAAAAAAATCGCACAGGTGATCAAATACCACCAAATGTAAGCTCCATTTGTAGGGAAAGGGACATTCATTTTATTTGGGTACAGCGCCGCACGACCGCGCAGTTGTCTGTTAAAGTAACACAGTATTGCAAAAAATTGCCTGATCATTAGTGGAAGATCTTACGGTCCAGAGGTGGTTAAGGAGATTGCGCACCATTCTTTTTGATTTATTGCGTGTTTACAAGCTTTATCCTGCGCTACAGACATTAAGAGTAATAGTGAAAGGGGATGTCAAGGGAACTTCCCTTATTATCATTTCATGAACGTATCCTGTCAGCTAAAAGGCTGTCCTCCATGCAAGGCTTCTTGTGTGACAATCAGAGCATTTCCCAGTGACGGCCATCCGAGGATGACGTACAGGTAGCAGCTCACTGTGCAATCAGATGGGAGAGGCAATTCTAAATGAAAAACCACATTCAGGAAAAGCGGCCATGTAACGTCACCTATAGGAAGGAAGCAGTAACAGAGAAGCAGGAAAGGCGGTCAATCATGTGCTTGATGGCTGTTATATGAAGCTGCAGAATATCTGCTCTATTAAGACATGTATGAGGCTGCACAGATGTTTCCTAAGTGCTAACAGACTGTATATAACTTATAGACCTTCATCCTATCAATTTAAATTTAATTTTTCCTTCCCCAAACAGGAAGCTATACCCTCATATTCTGCTCCATCAGCTATTTTAGATGCACCCCTTCTTTCTCCAAAATGTGCAAACTAAACTGCGTTGTTATTGATATGCAAATGTTGGCTTTTTTTTAAAAGTCAATGTCTAGGCCATGGGTGTCCAACCTTTTGGCTTCTCTGGGCCACATTGAGTGTAGAGAAATTTTCTCGGGCTGCATATAAAATATATATACTATAGTTAAGGTATATAAGTAATAAAATGCTGCCGTGCCCTTCCCGCGCCGCCGCGCCCCCGGCACTAATTTAACACAACTAGAGGATGATCAAATGAAATGGGATCAGTATACAGAGGTTTACTTCTTCTGAGAGATAATAAAGGAACACTCTAACCACCATGACCACTTCAGTGATTTGAAGTGGTCATGGTGGTAGGAGTCAGAAACACTGCACATGCTCCCCTCCCGTCTGAGGCAGCCTCTGCCTACTGTTAGTTGGAAGCTGCTGTGGCCGTGCCCCTGACCCGACTTCCTTCCTCCCCAGTAAAAAAACAATTGTCAGGGGGTAGTGGGCCGCATTGCCTGCGGTTCCGGGCCGCAGGTTGGACATGCCTGGTCTAAGCCCTCATTTCCGAGTCTAACCATTCCCCACTGGATTCTGTTGTATGCCTACTACCTTTCAGAAATCCATGACACATGACTATCACAGATAAGTGTCTTTGACTTGCAGACTTTTGTTTACTGATCATGCACCAGTTGTTTAAAGGCCATATACAGTATCTCACAAAAGTGAGTACACCCCTCACATTTTTGTAAATATTTTATTATATCTTTTCATGTGACAACACTGAAGAAATTACTCTTTGCTACAATGTAAAGTATTGAGTGTACAGCTTGTATAACAGTGTAAATTTTCTGTCCCCTCAAAATAACTCAACACACAGTCAATAATGTCTAAACTGCTGGCAACAAAAGTGAGTACACCCCTAAGTGAAAATGTCAAAATTGGGCCCAAAGTGTCAATATTTTGCGCAGCCAACATTATTTTCCAGCACTGCCTTAACCCTCTTGGGCATGGAGTTCACCGGAGCTTCACAGGCTGCCACTGGAATCCCAGTCTTACAGCTTTAACTCTTCTGGGAAGGCTGTCCACAAGGTTTAGGAGTGTGTCTATGGGAATGTTTGACCATTCTTCCAGAAGCGCATTTGTGGGATCAGGCACTGATGTGGTATGAGAAGGCCTAGCTTGCAGTTTCCACTCTAATTCATCCCAAAGGTATTCTATCGGGTTAAGGTCAGGATTCTGTACAGACCAGTCGAGTTCCTCCAACCCAAACTCGCGCATCCATATCTTTATAGGCCTTGCTTTGTGCACTGGTATGCAGTCATGTTGGAACAGGAAGGGGCCATCCCCAAACTGTTCCCACAAAGTTGGGAGCATGAAATTGTCCAAAATGTCTTGGTATGCTGACATCTTAAGAGTTCCCTTCACTGGAACTAAGGGGCCAAGCCCAACCCCTGAAAAACAACTCCACACTATAATCTCCCGCCCCCCACCAAATGATTTGGACCAGTGCAGAATTGAGTCCTGACCTCAACCCGATAGAACACCTTTGGAATGAATCCGAGCACAGACTGCGAGCCAGGCCTTCTTGTCAAACATCAGTGCCTGACCTCACAAGTGTGCTTCTGGAAGAATAGGCGGGCCAACTCAATATTGAACCCTACGGTGTAAGACTTGGATGACATTAAAGTTCATGTGTGTTTAAAGGCAGGCGTCCCAATATTTTTGACAATATAGTGTACATGCAGGCCTCACAGAACTGAATCTTCTATGGGGCTACATATAAGCATACAGTACACAGAACATGGAAATGCAATTATTTTTGTAAATCTTATCAGCAGTATATAGAAATCTTGTGATTTCTATCAGTTCCTGGTGAAGCTTGTAGGAAGAGTTTTCATACTGCACTGAGCTGTCCCATTAGGCTGCAGGGCTCCTGACCCTCTGTCTGGACAGTGCTGATTGGCCTTGTGCTGATCACATGCACTCTCCCAAAAAAAAAAAAAACACCTCTCTAGCAATACACACCAAATTGAGCATGTGCAGCCTGACTCCAAAGGTCCTGTCTTATCCAAACATGTTTTGGAGTCAGTGAAAGAAGAGGAGGATCTGTGCATACAGGATCAAACAGCCTTTTTACACAATGAAAAGGATTAACCCCTTAAGTTTCACAGTGAGTATAACAAGCATGCTTTACTGCATATACAGACTGATTTTACTGTTGTGGGTTTACTAACGCTTTAAGCCTTTAGAACCACTTTAAAGCAGAGTTCCGGCCTCAAAAAACACTTTGGGCCATCCGTTTGCTCAGTGTCACCTAAAAAAGAAATGGATAGTCCCGATTATTTTTTTCAATTACTTACCTTGATATTGAAGAAAATATACTTACCTTTCTTCCACTTCCTCCCTCTGTGGCCGCGGCCCGCGGCGTCTCTTCCTGGCTTGCATTGACTTCTGGGAGCTGAGCGTCATCACTCCCAGGAATCAATGCACCTGCACCGGCCCCACTCGTCAGTTCCGGTGGAGGTGCATCATTCCCTGCTGAACAGCTTCTGGGCATGCCCAGAAGCTGTGCAGGGATGACGCGCCTGCACCGGAACTGACGAGCGGGGCTGGTGCAGGGCACTCTGGGACCGAAGAGGACGCCCTGGCTCAGGGCTGGTCCAAGACATTGTGCTGCCTGGGTCCAAGAATGAAATGCTGCCCCCCCTCCCCCCAAAAAAAATTCACGCCCTCCAAAAGGCCCCCACATTCTATAGGACTATGAAAGCAGTCAGAGGGGTGTGAGTGTGTAAGGAGTGACAGCAGGAGCAGGACAGAGCAGTAGACACTGGGCAGATGAGCGCACCAGGCTTTCTCCTGTCTATAGTGCCACAGTGTCCTGCAGTGCTGCAGGCATGGTACAGGAGAATGCAGGGCTGCAGGCCTGGTACAGGAGAATGCGGGGCTGCGGGCATGGTACAGGAGAATGCAGGGCTGTGGGCATGGTACAGAAGAACGCGGGGCTGCGGGCATGGTACAGGAGAATGCAGGGCTACGAGCCCGGTACAGGAGAATGTGGGGCTGTGGACATGGTACAGGAGAATGCAGGGCTGTGGGCATAATTCAAATGGCGACGCCCGGCGCCAACACGTCACCGCGCATGCGCCGCCGCCACTCGGGAAAGTCCGTACAAGTTTGGCTATTCCCGGAAATAGCCGAACGTGTACAGACTTTCCCGAGCGGTGGCGGTTCATGCGCAGTGTGCATGTCGGGCTGGCCGCTGACCTTTTTTTTTTTTGACTCAAGTATGAGCCGCAGAGGTGGCCGGGGGCTGCCCCTCTGTAAGTGCCGCCTGGGTCCCATGGTCCCACCGGGACCCATGGTAGATCCGGCCCTGCCCTGGCTTCAGCTGCCCACACCTGAGATGGCAGCACTGGAAAATACATTTTCAAGGTAAGTATTTCTTCTAAAAGGTAAGTGTGACCTGGGACAGATTAGAGGTATCCATTCTGAAATGTACTAGCCCTGATTGTCCCGGGGGTATTTTAATTGAAAAAACTTTTCCGAGGCCGCTTTAAGAATATAAAACTTCCAATCTCCTTTGCTTCTTCACTATCCCCCAGCGGGGGGCAGTGCAGCTCAATATAAAAAAATAATCACTTCATAGTGCGTAATAAAAATTGATCACTTCATAGCATGTATTAAACAATCCACTTTTTTAAAGAATATAAAAGTACTCACATTTTTATGTGCGCATACTGGTGCACCACACCAACGATCGGCATTGCTTCCCTGTGTACATATAAAGCGTCACCCAGCTCTGTCCGGTGGAGCCGGGGGACGTCATTACATAAACAAGAAAATGGTCAGGCACAAACGCCAGAGCGGTTCCGATCACAGAGAATCCCATGATTCTCATCTACAGATATACATGTCATATGCCTCTCTGCATTGCACTGCAAAATGTGAGTGCTTTTCATTTCTTTTATGGATGCAGAGGTTAATATAAGAGTTTATGGGGGCTTTTTATCATTGTAACCAGAATGCTGTTACTGAATTATGCCATGTATTATTGTAAAATTTCCTGACTGCAGTTCCCTTTTCCCCCAAATACAAATACTGATAATAATATTCATCTTTTCATGTGTTTTTATTTGTAATTCACATATGTGGGAGGAATAACCTGTGACCCTTTCTACCAGGATCATGATTAGGGTATGACCGATGCCCACTCCTGATCTTGGCATAAACCACCCACCTTCTAATCCTACTAAACAAATGATACTGACAACGACTTTGGATAAAATTGTGGCCTGTTAGGCCATTTTATTAACAACCAATTTAAAACATTGTAAACAGTAAACCAATAAATACTCCAGTACACATAAGAGAATCAGGGGTTGTTGATCTTGGGAGGCACCAAAAATCCAATTCAAAAATTGTATCAGTATCCAAAAACCCAACGGTCCCCAGCCGCGAAACACCAGCTCAGGAACAAACACACTTTTCCACTGATACCCTTTGTTAACACATCCCGGTTAAACCCCTATTAACCGGGATACACTATAGGGCTCCATACCGTAGATGGGTCACCCTATGCACTTAGACAAAAACCTGTTACCGCCTCAAAAGACCCCCAACCGCCAACGACAACAACATTACCCCAATAACCCCAAAACTCCAAATCCGAATCGACATCCTCCACGTTCACATTCCGAAATCCCAAACTCAAGGGCAGGAGGGCGGGGATTCCTCCTTCTTCTTCTGCTGATCCTCACGATTCTGCTTGACCCCAAAGCAGCCCCACCCAGTGTTACCACCACTGAGCCCCCACCCCTACCTGGCCTAATCCAATCCTGTACATGCACCACCAGCCACAGCCCACAGTTAACCCTATCCTACCTCCTTTTCCTGTGTCCCCTATCAACCCTATCATGAGGCCCTGCGCCTATTTTTTTTTTTTGCTCCGGGCCTATCTTGATTAGGGTATGACCGATGCCCACTCCTGATCTTAGCATAAACCACCCACCTTCTAATCCTACTAAACAAATGATACTGACAACGACTTTGGATAAAATTGTGGCCTGTTAAACCCCTATTAACCGGGATACACTATAGGGCTCCATAACGTAGATGGGTCACCCTATGCACTAAGACAAAAACCTGTTACCGCCTCCAAAGACCCCCAACCGCCACAGCTCACAGGTGTGACACCTTACACCTGTGAGCCCCGCCACACTCGCAGAGCCCGTTGAACTCCATCCTGAATCCCAAGAGTCCACAAGTCGGTACCCACAGCATTCAGATGCACACCGTCACCCCGCAAATAACGTCACGTGTCCACCTCCAGCTCCCCATGCCTGACCACCACACCCCCATTACGGCAAACAAAACGGCCAACAGCCTTGTTCACCTTAATCCGGGCCTTGTTCAGACTCGCAGCGGACCTGGCAAAACGCCAAGAGGTCCGACCCACAATGTCCGACCAAACTATAATCATGTCGGGAAAGGAGGTGCGCAGCCTGAAAAAATCAAACTTGATATCCCGTATGAGCAGGCGCATGGAACGGACCCCCAGATCGTTCCCCCCTGCGTGCAGTACCAGGACGCCCGGAGCTCGGTCCAACCGAGCAAAACGATGCACTTCCGGGAGGACCTTGCACCAGAGCAAACCCGGCACGCCAATCCAGCGGACAACAGCCTCCTCCCGAGAAAAACCCAATTGGCGCCCGTTGGGCCGCACCTCAGCCCTCCTGGCCCCCCAGAACACATATGAATGCCCCACGATCCATATCAGGCATGCAGCTCCCTCTGTAATGAAACAGCAAGAAAACATGACAAAAAACAAGACACACAACAGAGCCCCCTGACGCACCACAAATCACAACAAATGAGGACGAACGTACAACTTAAAACGGTTAGACTCCCATCTACCAATACGCCTCAACACTGAGTCATCCACCCCCCACCTGGCAGCCTCCGTAGCCGCCCCGATGCGGAAGGAGTGCGAAGAATAATCCCCGGGCCTGTAGCCCAACACAGCCAAACACCTGCCCCCTCAAAGCGCTGCACCAAAGACCGCAGCCCCGCCAGCAAGCCCTCCAGCCCGACCCCGGCGCCCGCTTCAGCGGGCCCTGCGGCCCCCTGCGGGGCGGAGGGGACCCCCGACCCCATAGGCATCCCCTCGGCCCCCCCGGACCCCCCCCGGCCAGGCCCAGCACCCAACCCCCCAGACAAAGCCTGCAACACTGACAACAAAGAAGATTGCACATTGAAAGACTCACCAGGCCGGGCAGGGCTAGGCCCCACCGCCGCAGATCCGGCATCCCCCGCTGGCACAGGAACAGGCACCTCACCGACATCCGAGCCCGACAGCTCCCCTTCCGACCGCTCCTCCAGACCGTCCCGATCCTCCACTGGAGCAGAAACAGCAAGCACAGAGGGGCCTGGCCGACCGCCATCCCCCCCCACCGCAGACATGACGACCGTCCAGCCTCGGCGCGCCTGGGCCGCTTCCCGCTAGGCCCCGATCCACTGCCATCCATATCCGACTCTTCCGCCTCCACCCCCGACCGGGGTGCCCGCAGACTCAAGCCACCAGCCGCTCCACCCGACTGGCTGGTGGCCGCCAACGGCCGTCTCCCACGCCGAGCCGCCCCCACCGATCGGTCCTCACCAGTCGGGGCGGCTGCCGAGCCTGATGCAATCCGACGAACGGGCGGGGCCGGCGAGGAAGAACGGGCAGGGCCCCGCCCGGACGTGCTCCGCCGATGAGGGGGATTCCTCCCAGCCGCTCCGCCGGCCCTGGCAGGAGAGCGCCGGGCCGGCGAGCCTGGAGGGTCCACAGGGGGGCTCCCGGAATGGCGCTCAGCACGTGGGGACACTGGCGGGCTGTAACGCTCCGGAGGCCGTGACCTCCGAGCGCGGGAACGCCCATCCCCCGCTGCCGCAGGCTCCCCGCCTAGCATAGAGGAGACCTGCGCCTGCAGCCAGGAGGAGCAGCGCGAAGCGGCAGCCTCCCGAGCAAAAAGTCCAAGTCCGCCATCTTATCAGCCAAGACAGGGGCAGCACAGCAGATTCCTCCTTCTTCTTCTGCTGATCCTCACGATTCTGCTTGACCCCAAAGCAGCCCCACCCAGTGTTACCACCACTGAGCCCCCACCCCTACCTGGCCTAATCCAATCCTGTACATGCACCACCAGCCACAGCCCACAGTTAACCCTGTCCTACCTCCTTTTCCTGTGTCCCCTATCAACCCTATCATGAGGCCCTGCGCCTATTTTTTTCTTTTTTTGCTCCGGGCCTATCTTAGTTTTCCTCCTACAGATGCCTGTATGCATCCTTCTGCAAAACCTTCTTCACCCTTCTCTCCAGTCTTTTTCTCTGCATATCACCGTGACATTTCACAGCCCATTCACACTGAAGCGGCACGACTTGTGCACTACTTCGGGGGCGACCTGTGAAGTCCCGTGCACCGCGAATTCGGCGCGACTTGCACGGACTTCATATAATGAATGTCAATGCAAGTCGCTCCGAGGTCGCCCGAAGTAGTACAGGACCCTATTTCTAAGTCGGAGAGACTTGTGTCGCTCCTATTAGAACGGGTCCTGTAGCAGTCAATGGACCGCGAGGGACCGCGACTTGTCAGGCTGACAAGTCGCCTTACAAGTCGCGGTAGTGTGAATGGAGAGTTACAGTTACTTACCACCGTGATAATTCAGCCACTTCAACAGGCTAAAACTTCCTTCCAGTGGTGATAAAAAAAATCACTGTGATGTGCAGAGAGAAGACAAACGGTGATAGTGCAGGACTTATGGTTTATTAATCAGACACCTTAGTACATTCAAATGTCAAAGCAGACACCAACAAATACAATGTCTATCCCTTTCTAAACCTTTTTAATATGGGAGAACCCTTGAAATACCTTTCTGGTCTCAGGGAACCACTGCTAATAATTACTATCATAGGTGTGCACAGCCTATTATATTAGGGGATGCACCCCAAAGCTCAAACCAGAGGCATAACTAGAATCTTCAGGTCCCTGGTGCAAGAAACCATAAAGGGCCCCCCGGACCCCTGGCTGGGGCCCTTCCCTTCAAGCCTGGGGCTCCTCCCACTGATCCTGGAGTCCTTTACTCTAGTTGTGAGGCCCTTTATTACGGTCCCGCAGTGGGACCCTTTCACAAGTTCTGCAGTGGGCCCCCTTCCTGCAATCTTGGGGCCTCCCCACGGTGGTGGAATGCCAGGGCCCGGTTGCAAGTGTGACCTTTGTGATCCTGGAAGTTCACCCACTGGTGTCAGTAGTTTTTATTTTTTGGTATTTTAATTGTATTATTTAATTTTTTTACAATGTCACTGACTATGACTCTGTCCATTCACAAAAGGAAGGAGCTGGTAAATTACATATTTACTGACCCCTTCCTGGTTCTCTATTGTGACACATCCCCTGCAGCAGCCGGCAGGAGAGGGAAGGGAGCACAGTGGGGGGGGGGGACCAGGGGAGCACACAGGGGCCCAGAGACAGCAGAACACAAGTGAACTGGATAGGAGGAGTGTCGGGGGCAGCATACAGAGGAACCAATCTCCTCCATTTTCCTCCTGAAGCTACAGGAGGAAGAAGGAGGACAGTGATTTCTCTACATGCTGCCCCCGCCACCCCTCCTATCCAGGTGTACAGGGGAGCTGCATAGGCCCCCTGGAGCATGGGGCCCAGCTGCAATTGCAACCCCTGCAACCCCTGTAGTTACACCCCTGGCTCAAACATAAATGTTTTTCTCTGCAGCCTCAGCTGCACTGGACAGTGAATGAAGTGCTCTGTGCTGAGCAGCTTCCTGTTCATTCACCAACTGAAGCATACTAAACACAGTGTGTGTTCATTATGTTCATTAAGAAAGGGAAGGGCCCGGTAAATTACATGTTTACTAGCCCCTTCCCCCACTCTCCATTCTGAAACATCCCACGCAGCAGCCAGAAGGAGAGGAGAGGAGAGGAGAGGAGAGGAGGGAAGCCAAGAGCACTGCTGGGGGAACAAAACAAGGGGAAGCCCAGGCAATAGGGGGAACCGCCACCACATGTAGTGAATAAAGCGGTTGTAAACCAATGGTTACTTCTTTTTTTGGCCTGCAAGGTAAAGGCATAATGTGCTAGTATGCATTGCATACTAGCACATTATGTGAAACTTACCTGAAAACAAATCCCTCCAGCGATGCGATGTAGTCTCTGAAGGCAGCGTCCATTTTCTCCCAGTCTTCCCTCGGGGTCCGCGGACTCCAGCTGTGTCACAGGCCAGAGCCGTGATGATGTCACTCCCACGCATGCGTGGGGGAGCCATCATTCACGGCTCAGGTATCTAAATGAATGGTACAGGTGGCCGTTTCTTCAGAGCGCATGCGCAGATGACGTCACTGGCTGCATTCAATGTAAATATCTCCTAAACGGTACATATTTAGGAGATAATTACAGTACCTATAGGTAAGCAGGGCCGCTGATAGGGGGGGACCACCAGTCCTCCCGTAGGGGGCCAGGACACACACAGGGGGGCCCCAACAGCTTGGAGAATCAGTGAATCGGGCGGAGGGGAAATTACAGAAGGAAGCCCTGTGTGGCTCTCTGCAGGCAGCAGCTGAAAGCCAGTTTCTCCCCCTCCTGTCAGCTTTCAGCTGCTGAAGGGAGAGACACAGACACATTATTCCTGTAATTGCTTCTCCGACACCGATCCCCCTCCCTGTTCTGCCTGCTTCTGAGGCAGAAGTGTGTCCCCCTTTCACTGTGCTGCCCCCCCCCCCAGCGCTGCAGGCTTCCCTGTCCTGTAAAAAAAAAAATTGTAAAAAAAGAATAATAATTAAACAATGTAATAAATAATTTAAAAAAATGTAAAATAAAATAATTGTAAACACTTAACATTTAAAAAAAAAAAGTATTTATTTTTATTTTTTTTAATGAAAAAAACAACTAAAAAAGGCTAAGTGCCCGTTCACATACGAGCGACGCTACTTCGCACCGCGACCTCGGAGGTCGCGGTGCGAGCAGCGCGCCGCGACCTCGGAGCGGCCGCCACGGACTTCATAACATTGAAGTCTATGGCGGTCGCCTCCTGGTCGCCCCAAAGAAGCTCCGGATCCTTTTTCTAAGTCGGAGCGACTTGTGTCGCTCCTATTAGAACGGGTCCGCAGCTTCCCTATGGGAGGCGACCTACGGCGAGGTCGCCTCACAGGTCGCCTTAGTGTGAACCGGGACTCATTCACACAGATTCTTTGTTATGTTTGTGTTCGCTAATAATGATTTTAGTGTATATTTAGTGGAAATATTGTCTTGATATATTTGGGGGGGGGGGGGGGCTGTCAAGTAGGCTGTACGGGGACCTGTGATTTCTAACACCAGCCCTGTAGGTATGCCTTATTATAGGCTTACCTCCAGGTACAAATCATACTTTAGACATTACTTCATCTTTAAGGTGTACTCAGGCACACCTGGCACACCCCCTGCACACACCTATCATTACTATATCTATAGCTCACGGTACATTGGTGTGATGGTCAAAATTAAGAACTTACATTTAGGGTCAGTAGGAAGAATACCCCCTCCTCATAGATAGCTAAAAAGATCATTGGTGTCAGTAGTTACTCATCAAACAGGCAGAAGTTGGAAGTTGCTCATCGCTCAAGGAATCTCTAGCAACCTCAGGAAGAACCCTTGTTAAAGCGGAGTTCCACCCTAGTTATACATTTTTTTATAAAAATACCCCCGGGACAGTCAGGGCTAGCACATTCCACAATGGCTAGCCTCTGATCTGTCCCGGGTTGCACTTACCTTTCAGGAGAAATACTTACCTTGAAATTGTCTTCTCCAGCGCTGCCATCTCGGGTGTGGGCAGCTTGAAGCCAGCGCGATCGTCTTCCGCGTCCTCTTCGGTCCTCTTCCTCCTTCTTCGGTCCCACGATGCACTGCACCGGCCCCGACGTCACTTCCGGGTCGCGCGCGTCATCCCTCCACAGCTTCTGGGCATGCCCAGAAGCTGTTTAGAAGGGAATGACGCGCGCGCCCCGGAACTGACGTCGGGGCCGGTGCAGGCGCAATGATTCCTGGGAGCGATGACGTTCAGCTCCCAGGAATCATTGCAAAAGCCAGGAAGTGACGAATCGCCGTGGCCGCCGAGGGGAGGAAGAAGGAAGTAAGGTGAGTATATTTTCTCTAAAAGGTAAGTGAAAAAAAAAAAAAAATTGCGATTATCCATTTGTTTTTCAGGTGACCGGGAGCGAGAAGATGGAGGTAAGTATAAATTTCGGGTGGAACTCCGCTTTAATAAAGGCTGGGCTGTCCACTTACAATTTTTCACTCGAGGTTGGGTTCTAATGTTTTCAATTGCCAGTAGGTGGTGCCACTTCCTACGACATCCAGCGAACAGAGGCTTCATTGTTCCAATCATTAGGAGTTCATAATATAAATTGGACATAACAGCCTCAATCTACAAATGTATTCATTATAATCATTATACAAGGTTTGCAACATTCTGGAGATATCTTACCAAATACATTCCGCCAACTTTTTAGAGAAGACCACACAGACTTGCACTGTCATTTCTTGGACCGTTTCCATATACAGTAAAACCTTGGATTGCGAGCATAATTCGTTCCGGAATCATGCTTGTAATCCAAAGCACTCTTATATCAAAGCGAATTTCCCCATAAGAAATAATGGAAACTCAGATGATCCGTTCCACAACCATTATTCATAAGTCCTTCAGTTTATAGTCCATATAAAAAGATTATAGCAAAGTGATTGGTTGTGTAACCATAAAATGTCCATCCACAAATAGCCACTTCCACAAGGGGATTAGAATCAAAATCCAGCAGGAGCTACAGGGTATCAAAGAGAAGAGAGGCGCCTCTAAGTGTAGCAATATGGTTCCATTTAATAAAGGTACAACATTTAGCAACTCACATGGTTGATGAATAAAACAGGCACATCTAAGTATGTAGGCATCCGGGGTAAAGCTGTCCACATAGACCATCTTCTGCACCGCCGGCTGCTAGTCTGTAATCCTGACCGGGAAGACCACCCTTGAGTAAAGCGATCTGAAAGCGAGGGGCAGCATGGAAGGGATGACGTAGATGGCGGTGCGGAGGATGGTCCTATGTGGACAGCTTTACCCCGAATGCCTGCATACTTAGATGTGCCTGTTCCAATCATCAACCATGTGAGTTGCTAAATGTTGTACCTTCATTAAATGTAACCATATTGCTACACTTAGAGGCGCCTCTCTTCTCTTTTATACTCAGCTGTGACTTGAGGCTACTCGTATATCAAGACATCGCTTGTATATCAAGTCAAAATTTATTTGAAAATTTTGCTTGTCTTGCAAAGCGCTCTTAAACCAAGTTACTCTCAAACCAAGGTTTTACTGTACTTGTCATCAATATTTCCGCCTCCAAAAATTAGAATGCACTTTTAAAGCTGACCTCCGAGCACAAAAACTTATATAAACCACTTCAGCCCCGGAAAGGTTTTACCCCCTTCCTGACCGGGCCATTTTTTGCAATACCGCACTGCATTACTTTAACTGACAATTGTGCGGTCATACGATGCTGTACCCAAATAAAATTGATGACTTTTTTTCCTATATATAGAGCTTTCTTTTGGTGGTATTTGATCACCTCTGCGGTTTTTATTTTTTGTGCTATAAACAAAAAAAAAAAACAATAATTTTGAAAAAAAAAAAACGTATTTACTGCTATAAAACATAAAAAATTTAAAAAATATAATGTCTTTATCAATTTAGGCCAATATGTATTCTGCTACATATTTTTGATAAAAAAAAATCACAATAAGTGTATATTGATTGGTTAGTGCAAAAGTAATAGTGTCTACAAACTATGGGATAGATTTAACCACTTAAGCCCCGGAAGATTTTACCCCCATTCCGACCAGGGTTTTTTTTGCGATTTTTTACTGCGTGACTTTAACGGACAATTGCGCAGTCGTGCAACGCTGTACCTAAACGAATTTGATGTCCTTTTTTTCCCACAAACAGAGATTTCTTTTGGTGGTATTTGATCACCTGTGCGATTTTTACTTTTTGCGCTATAAACAAAAAAAGAGCGTAAATTTTGCAAAAATAACAATATTTTTCACATTTTTTTTATATGAAATTCCCCCCCAAAAAAATCAAATTTTTTTAACATTTTAGGCCAATTTGTTTTCTGCTACATATGTTTGGTAAAAAAAAAAAAAAAAAATTGCAAAAAGCGTATTTTGATTGGTTTGCGCAAAAGTTATTGCGTTTACTAACTAAGGGAAAGATTTCTGTCATTTTTGGTGTTTTTGTTAACGCGTAATGGCGGCGATCTGCGATTTTTTTTGCGGTACTGCGACATTGCGGCAGACAGATCGGACCCTTGACTGACATTTTTGACACTTTTGGGGTTACTAGTGACATTACTGCAGTAATCAGTGCTATACATATGCACTGTTACTGCAAAATGACACTGGCAGGGAAGGGGTTAACTTTATTGGGGAGGGAGGGGTTAAGTGTGTCCCTAGGGGCGTGCTTTCTACTTTGATTGGCTGTGGCTACTAGTGTAAGAACAGTGATCAACGGTCCTACATAGTAGAACCGTCTGATCACTGTTTCTACACAGGGGAGAATGACAGGCGGCTTGTTTACATCAGCCGCCTGACTTTCTCCCTCTGTACCGACGATCGGCGAGTGACCGGCGGACATCGGGTCCGCCGGTCACACGCACTAACTTCCCTGTGAACGAGCCGCGGCGGGCGCGCGCCTCCGCGGGCGCGCGCTCACCCGCTATTGGCTCACAAGGAAGTGACAGGCAAGTGACGTACCGATACGTCACTCTGCCTGGCCAGGGCTGACCGCCGCAGTATATAGTCGTGCGGCGGTCGGCAACCGGTTAAGGACTTATTTTTTATTATTCTTTTTACTAGTTATGGCAGCGATCAGCGTTTTTTTAGTGGGACTGCGACATTTCCAGGAAGTGATGTCATACACGTCACTTCCTGGTCTGTGTATAGGAGAGGTGCTGAGCAGATGGAGGTCTGATGAGCTCCAGCCGCCCCCCCCCCCAACGATACCCGCCATGACAGCACCGGGCCCGCAGGTGGGACAGTGGAGACAGCAAACATGGTGGGGGGGGCGACAGTCGGCTTTACTAAAGCACACACTCCTGGTCACTATAGTGTGTAAAAAAACACGTCTTCAGCACTGTCACAATCCAACTCCACAGTAAGTGGCTGGGGATTCCAATCCTATGCCCCCCCTCCCATCTTGGTACCCTAAGGTGGCTACCTATGCCACCTTATGGTAGTGCCGTTCTTAAACAAAGAAAGTGAAAGTAAATCCCAATTCTAGGGTTGTCACCAGAGCAGGAAAGGAGGGGAAATCTTCCAATGGGTATACTCAGGGCTGCTGTTAGAAATCACGGGGCCCCCATACAACCTTCTTGACAGGGCCCCCTCCCGGCCGGAAATGACTGAGGACATAGATTTATCAGTCCCTTTCTCTGAAGCCTCAGCTGCACAGATGTCTGCACAATGTCTCGGCAGGAGGGATTCCCCTGCCAGCACTGCCTGTGTTGCTGGGGGAATTGTACAAAGTTCTTTCCTGAAACCACGGATTAGGTAAGTCTATGGCCTGTCTTACTCTGCTGGGTGGGTCCATAGCATTTTCTTGTATTTATACAATATAACCATGTCTTGGTATGTATGTATGTATGTGAGTTAGGGACCTTACATTGTAAGATCCTTGAGGGCAGGGACTGATGTGAATGTACAATATATGTAAAGCTGTGACCAAGGCTCATCGCCGAAACGCGTTAGCCACCTTGTCTGTTTTACTCACTGAGGTGTGACAATAAAGATTTGGAAGATTTACAGAGTTGCTGGCTGTCCTTTTGCTTGACATTGTATTCCATAGTGTTTGGAGAGATCATTGCAGCCTGTGCACCTGATGGACATTTCCATGTACCTGATGGTTCCATTGTTCAGAGCGATTTGTTTTTGTCTGATAATATATGTAAAGCGCCATATAAATTGACAGTGACATATAAGTACCTGTAATCATAGGTGTGCGCAGCCTATTGCATTAGGGTGTGGACCCCAAACCTCAAACACACAGTCTCAGTTGCACTGGACAGTGAATGAATGGGAAGTGCTCTGTGCTGAGCGACATCATGCTCATTCACAAACTGAAGCATTGTAAATAGTTTACTATGTTTCAGTTATGATTGAACACAGTAAGTGAGTTTGTTCATTTAGAAAAGGAAGGGGCGGTAAATGACATATTGATTAGCCCCTTCCCCTACTCTCCATCATGAATCATCCACCGCAGCTGGGAGGAGAGAAGGGAAGCCAGCAGCACTGCAGTAGGGGTGCAACATGGGGGGAAGCCAGGGTGGTAGGAAGAATCGGCACCGCACAGAGTGATTAGGGTGCGCCCAAGCACACCCACTGCGCACGTCTATGCCTGTAATAACCATGTCTTGGTATGTATGAATGTGAGTTAGGGACCCTAAATTGTAAGCTCCTTGAGGGCAGGGACTGATGTGAATGTTCAATATATGTTAAGCGCCGTATAAATTGACAGTGACATATAAGTACCTGTAATCATAGATGTGCGCTGCCTATTGCATTAGGGTGTGGACCCCAAAGCTCAAACACGCATGACGTTCTCTGCAGCCTCAGCTGCACTAGACAGTAAATGAATGGGAATTGCTCTGTGCTGAGCGGCTTCCTGTTCATTCACAAACTGAAGCATAGTAAACAGTTTCAGTTATGATTGAACACAGTGAGTGAGTGTGTTCATTTAGAAAAGGAAGGGGCCGGTAAATGACATATTGATAAGTCCCTTCCCCTACTCTCTATCATGAAACATCCCCCGCAGCAGCTGGGGGGAGAGGAGGGAAGCCAGCAGCACTGCAGTAGGGGTGCAACATGGGGGGAAGCCAAGGAGGTAGGAAGAATTGGCACCGCACAGAGTGATTAGGATGTGCCCAAGCACACCTGGCACACCCACTGCACACGTCTATGCCTGTTATAAAATGTATATTCATAATATCTTCCTGAATATTTAGGGGGTTAGTCACACATAACGCAGTGACCTGTGTTTTAAAGAATGCTCTAAAACGCTCATCATACCGCCCCCTCACCGCAGCTCACTGACAGCTGTCCGCACTCCATAACTGACCTTTTTTGTATGGGGGGGGGGGGGGGGGGATGTAAAGGGACCCTGAGAGTTTGTGAAACAATCTGTTCTTTCCTTTATTACTGTGTTAATGTTTTACCTTATCTGAAGTGAAATCTCCTAGGGGGGTGATTGTAATTTAGTAACAATAATAAGTGGTTGTCAGGGCTTTTTCCTGCAAAATTTGGCAGCAGCACCAGGAAATGAACGTCCCCAATGGCACGGTCTTTCTGTGTGCAAGGGCACTGATTTAAAGGGTAAATCCACTTTTGCGGGGGAAAAAATAGCAAATAAAGAAAAAACAATCCAGCGTATACAATGGCAACAAAAATCATATTGTAATTGAATGTTATTAAAATGAACTTTCCTTTTCAGTCTGCAGCTGTTGGGATTTTCTGGAAATGCAATGCAATATGGCTACCCGGAGGTGTTCTGTACACAGAATGTATACTGACCACACCCCAGAAATATAATTTCCTGCTTGTGTGATTGGCTCACTGATTTTCCCAGAAGTCTGCCTAAGATACAAGTCAGATTTTTGGCATCCCCTGCAATAAAAATGTCATTTTTGGTGAAATAATCCCAATAGGAACACATCTAAAGGGATGCAGGCCCAGCAGATTTCCTCATTAAAGCCCTGCAGCTGCCACAGCTGATAGATAATTAAGAAACCACTCCCATTAGACCCACTCAGCACAGAGGCACAGAGGAACAAACAATGATTTCTTCTGAATAACAAAAAGTAGGAATCTGCAACAACGTTTGTTACAATCCTTGCTTGTAATGTACAGAGATCACCCAGAGGGGAATGTTTTTTTCTCAACAAAACTGGAGTTACGCTTTAAGCTGACCATACTGTACATAAGTAGATTTTCTAATAATAAACAGTCAAATGAAAATTCTTATCAGTACATCTAATGACTTGACAAATGTCTTTCCACTAAAGGACCATCCTATAGCATCCTATAGCAGATATACTGCTATAGGGCAACTGCTCTGTGCAGAATCACATATAGAATAAAATCCATCACTGCCCTTAGTAAAAGCAGCACACAGTTTACACAAAAACACTGGTTAGGCACACAGTTAACCCTTTCATCACCCTATATGTTTAACTCCCTTCTAGCCAGTGTCACTAGTACACTGATCACTGTATTAGTAGTGTTATGTAATGGTATCAGCCAAATGATCAGACCAGTGGTGATGTGCAATTTCTACTTTACTTAACAATGTAGAACCTAGATTACACAGGAGATCATGTGAACAGGGGTTTGCAGTACAAAACAGCAATATGAGGAAGGGTAGTTCTAGTAATGGCCTCTAGATGGCAGCAGAGTGTCCTGAGTTCAGTTTACTGATAAGATAAAGAACTGAAGATTATCACGTGTTCCAATAGATTGATCGTTCATTCAGCAGACTGTGATCTGAGGGGATTTCCTGCTGGCACAGACTTCACACAGGCGCTGCTGATACTGACTTTGGTCAGGAGGCTCTGGGGGCCGTAGATAGGACCAACCGACTGCTTGGACAACATCTCCACATGGACTGTAACAGAGTCCTCTCCAGTGACTGGGGCTTGGATAAATGCTGCGTGCTCTTGTGCTCACTGCTGGTGGCCCACACACCAGACTGATCGATTGAGGACCCCACCAGGGGACAGCTCACTTGCCCAGTCACTGCTGTCCCATCAGGCAGGATCTCTCTGAGCACAGGAAGCTGAGCGGAGCTGGCATTTATACTCCCTGGGCGTGTCCTGGAACTCAGGGGATGCTGGGAGCCCAGAGGATTGTGGGGAATCGAATTTAAGGGACTTGCACCTGCATCTGGATAAAGGGGCACACCACTACAGTATCACTGGTTCCCACAGTGTCAAAAGTGTTAGTGTCCGATTGTCTGCCGCAATATTACAGTCCCTCTATAAGTCGCTGATCACTGTCATTACTAGTATAAAAAAAAAAAAAAAATTCTAGTATATATACCCCAAAGTTTGTAGACGTGATAACTTTTGCACAGACCAATCAATATACAGTTATTTGGATTTTTTTTTTACCAAAAATATGTAGCAGAATACATAATGGCCTAAATTTATGAAGAAATTCTATTTTTTACATGTTTTTATTAGATATGTTTTATAGCAGAAAGTAAAAAATGTTGGTTTTTTTTTCAAAATTGTCAGTCTTTTTTTGTTTATAGTGCAAAAAATAAAAAAACGAAGAGGTGATCAAATACCACAAAAAAGGACATCAATTTTATTTGGGTATAGCATTGCATGACCGTGCAATTGTCAGTTAAAGTAACGCAGTGCCATAACGCAAAAAATTGGCTGGTCACGAAGGGGGTAAATCTTCCGGAAGGTTTGCTTTTAACATACAATTTTGGAGTGAACAGACTTTTGTGATTGAAAACCACATTTAGCCCCTGTTCAAATCAGCGCAATTTGACATGTCAAACCGCATGCGAAATCGCAGGTTATTGCCGGCAACGGCACTGCCCCAATGCACTACTTTTGGCGACTTTGGGGGCAATTTCAAAAGACATCTGTGCATGAACCCACACAGATGTCATTCAAATTGCCCCCAAACTCGCACAATCAAATCAGCTGAACTTGCACGATGTCAAACCCACGTTCAGTGTAAACAAGGGCTTACTGTTAGAAACTCATTTATAGTTACATAGGGCTGATTTACTAAAACTGGAGTGTGCAAAATCTGGTGCAGCTCTGCATGGTAGCCAATCAGCTTCTAACTTCAGCTTGTTCAATTAGGCTTTGATAAAGAAACCTGGAAGATGATTGGTTTCTATGCACAGCTGCACCAGGTTTTGCACTCTAATGTTTTAATAAATCAGCCCCACTGTTACATAGTTGGTAAGGTTGAATGAAGACACCAGTGTGTGTGTGTATGCGTACACTACCATTTCCCATATCCATCTAAACGTTTTTTTAATTTATCTACACTGCCTGCTTACACCACCAACTGTGTAAGAGAGTTCCACAACCTTACTGCCGTATCAGTAAAGAACTCTTTACTCAGTGTAAGATTGAACCGCTTCTCGTCCAACTTAATTGTGTGGCCGGGTGTCTTCTTTAGAGACCCAAGGTTAAATAATTTTCTTCCAATGCTAAAGTCACTATTCAAAGATTTGTATATCGCGCTCATATCATCTTTTAACCACTTGCCGACCACTCACTGTGCTGCTACTGCGGCAGGTCGGCTCCCCTGGGTCCAGCGACGTAGACCTAGGTCGCTGGTCTCATAGTGGTCTCGGCGGCGCGCGTGCTTGTGTTAGACACAGTGGGAGTCGGGCCAGAGGAGGAGAGGCGGCGATTGTCTCTCTTCCCCGATTGTCGGGGAAAGTGTGAGAAGATCCGCCCGCTTATGTAAACAAAGCAGGCGGATCTTCTCTGTGACAGACAGGAGGAGATCACAGGATTAAGCATAGCTGAACCTGCGATCTCTGTCTCTGTCACAGAACCCCCTCCCCCCACACACGTCAGTAACCATGAGGCATACATTTAACCCCTTGATCACCAACAGTGTTTACCCCTTCCCTTCCCTGCCAGTGTCATTATTACAGTAACAGTGCATATTTTTAGCACTGATTATTGTAGCAATGTCACTTGTCCCCCCAAAAGTGTCAAAAATGTCAGTTAGGGGTCCGATCTGTCCGCCGCAATGTTGCAGTCCCACAAAAAATCGCAGATCGCCGCCATTACTAGTAAAAAAAAAAAAAAACACAATATAAATGACATAAATCTTTCCCGCAGTTAGTAAACGTGATAACTTTTACGCAAACCAATCAAAACACTCTTATTGTGATTTTTTTTACCAAAAATATGTAGCAGAAAATTGGCCTAGAATGTTAAAAAACTTTAATTTTAAAATTTTTTTGGGGGGGGGGGGGGGGGAATGTTATATAGCAGAATGTAAAAAATATTGTTTTTTTTTTTTTTTTTCAAAATTGTCGCTCTTTTTTTCAAAAATTAAAAAAAAAATCGCAGATCGCCGCCATTACTAGCAAAAAAATAAAAAACACAATAAAAATGACATAAATCTTTCCTGTAGTTAGTAAATGCGATAACTTTTATGCAAACCAATCAAAACACTCTTATTGTGATTTTTTTTTACCAAAAATATGTAGCAGAAAATTGGCCTAAAATGTTAAAAAAATTAAATTTTTAAATTTTGGGGGGGGGGGGGGGGAATGTTATATAGCAGAATGTAAAAAATATTGTTTTTTTTTTTTTTTTCAAAATTGTCGCTCTTTTTTTCAAAAATTTAAAATCGCACAGGTGATCAAATACCACCAAAAGAAAGCTCTATTTGTGGGAAAAAAAGGACGTAAATGTTATTTGGGTACAGCGTTGCACGACCGCGTAATTGTCCGTTAAAATAACGCAGTGCCGAATCGCAAAATATGGCTTCTATCTTCTACCCTCTGCAAAATATGGCTTGGTCAGGAAGAGGGTAAAATCTTCCGGTCTTAAAGTGGATAAAAATGTACTCATTGAGAAAGACATGTAGCTAGATACATTTTGGCCTAAATATATGACAACAATTGAATATATTGGATATTTTCTAACAGTCAAAGTAGAAAATGTCAATTTTTTGCAAAATTTTCACTATTTTTTTATCAATATCGCAAAAAATAGAAAGCGCAGAGGTGATCAAATACCACCAAAAAAAAAGCTCTGTTTGTGGGAAAAAAAAGGATGCAAATTTATTTTGGGTACAGCATTGCATGACCGCGCAATTGTCAGTTAAAGTCACACAGTGCCAAGTTGAAAAAAGTGGCCTGGTCATTGAGCAGCAAAATCTTCCGGGGCTAAAATGGAAACTGTCCCCAATTGTCCCAATTTCAAGATTTCCCCTCTATTCCTGTTTTGGTGTTTTGGTGACAACCCAAAATGTGGGATTTTCTTTGACTTTCAGTAATAACTGTGTAGCCCCCCCCCCCCCCAACCTCCAGAGGCCTGGTGGTGACCCCCAGAGACAGAGAGGGCCGACATTCCTCCTCAGGGTGCAGATTACTAGGCATGATGGGTGATGTACAAGATAGAAAGATGGGCGCCAGTCACTTTTATACTTGAGCAAAGAAGTTTATTTCTCACAAAAGGAACAATATTTGAGAGAGGGATAGGGCACAGGACACCCTTAGTCAAAAACAGCACATTGGCAGACTCCTTAGACAAAATATAGGATAGGCAGACCGCAGTACAGAAAAACAGAAAAAGAGCCTTTAAGCTTGGACTGACCTGGGAGGCAAAACCTCTCCCCTGGGTCCAGTCTCCTGTAGCAATCTGTACTTTCTAGCATAAGCTTTGGACTGACCTGGGAGGCAAAACCTCTCCCCTAGGTCCAGTCTTCTATGGCAACAGTATGCAACTCACGGAAGTTGCAGGAACTCTGAGGATAATTCCATATTGACACTTTCCAAGGCTCTCCAACACCTCTGGTACTTCATCTCAGTTCTCTACTTTCCTGTGTGCAGGCTCTCCCTTACAGACCCCGAGCACATGGTGAGGCCTGAGGCTTGGGGCCTACCCAGCAGCAGCCGTTCCTCACGCACCCACCCAGTAAGGACACAAATCACCTGACTTCCTCCAAATAAATAGCTTTTCCCAGCATGCTCGGGTACCAGTGTGATTGGCTGAGAGAAGTATACATATTGATAACCTAGACTTACTGTAATTCAGCATATTAATGCCAAAGCTAAAAGTGCCACCCAGTGACAGAAGGGAGAAATACAGCCAAACCAGGATTAGGAGGGAAATCCAATGACCACAAAGACTACAAATTGGCCAGGCTAGCTACCACCTAGCCTAGCACAACTACATTTATTAGCAACCCTGCTTAGGACAAGGGTGCTACAACTGAACAACAAAGAGCGAGCAATTAGAGAGGTTAAATCTCCCAAATGGGGAGACAGACAGCAATATAAACCCAAAAGGGTTCTCCTCCCTCTCCTTCCTATCCAAAGCGTTGGTCATGGTCCCTCTGCAGTCTGCTGTCCAGCAAGAGAAGTAAACACACAACCGGATCCGGCAATAGACAGGAATGTAGATGATGGCAAGTATTTCTCTCCATTCATACTCTCCATTCCATCAACACTAGCAAAAGGAACATTATTTTCTGCATCAACTGAGGAAGGTGGGGGGTGATATTTATTTTATGAATGTCCGGAGTTGGCCCATTAGGCATTATAAACAGGACTGAAAGTATATCTAAAGCCAACATTTTTTTTTTCTTTTGGAGAGAGTAGGGAATGGTTGAAATCCTTGTTTGGCTTGTTTTTTGTCTGTGGCTGTCTGTGTCACATTGGGGAGATTACCCTTCACTCATGTCCACAACAGAAAACAATAGGAAATCACACGTTTACACATCTGTCGCTCTTTGAAGAGTGATCTGCGATGGATTGCTTTTCACAGAGCGAAGTAAGTGCGACTGATAGCACTGCCACCTCCTGAATGCACATTTCGAATGGGAATACCATGCTGCAATCATTAGCCTAGCTTTTGGCTTCTGGTTGTGGCGTGGTCCAATTCACTTGAATGTGTCACGTTTGGGGATAGTAGTGCTCACTGTATGCCACCATGGTGATAGTTTTTACCACCCGTGAACTGTTTAACCACTTTACCACCGGAGGATTTTGCTGTCTTACGTCCAGGCCACTTTTTACGATTCGGCACTGTGCGACTTTAACTGACAATTGCGCGGTCGTGCAACGCCGTACCCAAACGAAATTTACGTCCTTTTTTCCCCACAAACAGAGCTTTCTTTTGGTGGTATTTGATCACCTGTGCGATTTTTACTTTTTGCGCTATAAACAAAAAAATAGCGTAAATTTTGAAAAAATAACAATATTTTTCACATTTTTTTATATGAAATTCCCACCCAAAAAAATGTAAAAATCTAAATTTTTTTAAATTTTTGGCCAATTTGTTTTCTGCTACCTATGTTTGGTAACAAAAATCACAATAAGTGTATTTTGATTGCTTTTCGCAAAAGTTATTGCGTTTATTAACTAAGGGAAGGATTTCTGTAATTTTTGGTGTTTTTTTTTTTAACGAGTAATGGCGGTGATCTGTGTTTTTTTTTGCGGGACTGCGACATTGCGGCGGACAGATCGGACCCTTGACTGACATTTTTGACACTTTTGGGGGTACCAGTGACATTTCTACAGTAATCAGTGCTATAAATATGCACTGTTACTGTAAAAATGACACTGGCAGGGAAGGGGTTAATTTTATTGGAGAGGGAGGGGTTAATGTATGCCTGGTGCTTACTAACGTGTGTGGGGGGAGGTGACTGAGTGACACAGGGACAGATCGCATGTTCAGCTATGCTGAATCCTGCAATCTGTCACTGTTTGTCACTTAGGAGATCCGCCCGCTTTGTTTACACAAGCGGGCGGATCTCCAGACTCGATTCCCCGATGATCGGGGAAGAGCGGCAGTGATCACCGCCACTCCTCCCCTGGCCCGACTCCCGCTGTGACTGAAAACAGCGGGAGCGAGCCTCCGGCGGTGCGCGAGCGCCGCCCACAAGGGGAGGAGTCCAGCGATGTAGGTCTACGTCGCTGGACGGAATCGAGCCACTTTGCCGCAGTACAGTGGTTAAGGAAGGTGGTTTCTAACTGTGAAGACAGATCTGTTTTCCTCTTTAGCAGAAATAAAAATCTCCATCTTCCCCTTTCAAAGAACGGCAGTCTGCCTTGTTGATTGGCTCCTGCTGTGTACAATCGTATCGGGAGCGGTTCGCCAGGGGGAAGGGGGAGTCAGTATTTCTTGTGGGGGAAGGGGGAGTCAGTAAAAAGGCAGTTTAACCGCTTATGGACCGCCCCCCAGAGATATACTGCGGCAGGACGGCCCTCCTGCGTGAAATCACGTATCTGTAGGACAATTTGCACAGTTGGTCTTTGGCGCGTGTACGCGCCGCCGGCAACCCGCTCCCGATATGATTGGACACAGCGGGAGCCAATCAGCGGGTCCGGCGGAACCAATGTTCGCCGGCAGCCGGCCATCGTGTGTGAGAAAGGCAGAACAGAAGTCTGCCTATGTAAACAAGGCAGATCGCCGTTCTGTGAAAGGGAAAGATGGAGATCTTTGTTTCTGCTAAGCAAGAACACGGATCTCCGTCTTCACAGTTAAAAAGCACTCCCTAGGGACACATTTAACCCTTTGATCGCCCCTGATGTTAACCCCTTCCCTGCCAGTGTCGTTAGTACAATGCCAGCGCATTTTTTTTTAGCACTGATCACTGTATTAGTGTCACTGGTTCCCAAAAAGTGTCACGGGGTGTCAGATTTATCGTCACAGTGCTGCTAAAAATCGCTGATCACCCCCATTACTAGTAAAAAATAAAAAAAAAAAATCAAAATTCCATAAATCTATTCCATAGTTTATAGATGCGATAGCTTTTGCGCAAACCAATTAATATACGCTTATTGGGATTTTACCCACAATTTTAGCAGATAAAATTTTCGCCTAAATTGAGGAAAAAATGTGATTTTTTTAATTTTTTTTGTATGTGTTTTATAACAAAAGTAAAAAATATATATATTTTTTTTCAAAATTGTCGGTCTTTTTTTGTTTATAGCGCAAAAAATAAGAACCGCAGAGGTGATCAAATACCACCAAAAGAAAGCTCTATTTGTGGGAAAAAAAGGACATACATTTTATTTGGGTACAGTGTCACGTGACTGCGCAATTGTCAGTAACGCAGTGCCGTATCGCAAAAAATGGCCTGGTCATGAAGGGTGTAAAACCTTCTGTGACTGAAGTGGATAAAGTGGTTGTAAAGCCGAAATATTTTTTACGTTAATGGGTTTGGCAAGCTAGGCCACAGCATATAAGGAGTTAACTTAATTTAGGTTTTAGGGCTTACCTAATTGGTGTAGGGTTAAGTGGGGTAGGAAATGGCCTCTTTGGGGGGTAGGTGATGCTTCTGGCATCAGTTGCAGAAGGTCAGCGCAGGAGAATGATTCTCCCTCCCGCCCGCTCTAAGTGTAGCCCAGTTGGTATAGGGGGCTCGGTTAGTATTAGGGAATGGGGAATTGGTTCTCATAGCAGCAGGCATAGGTCGATGGGTTTTGAAGGCACGGGATGGTTACGTTCTTTGGAGAATGATGGGTTGGGCCCATCTTCGGTATGGGTGTACCTGCCCTGTTATGTGTCAGAAGTGATGTGTTTTGGATTGGTTGGCTGTATCGGCTGGAGTATTGATTAACAATTGTTCCAGAGCCAGTGTAGTTGCGGCTGGGGGGCCGTGGAAATGTGAGTGGGTGCCAGATCCTGCCAGTTGGTCATTCAAGGGGTGCCTTCAAAATCCTAAGACAGGGTTGAAGGCAGGTAGTTACATCAGGCTGTTTCATTATGTTATGTGAATATTATGTTATGAAAACTGAAAATGTTATTGTTAATTACGGTTGTTGTTTAACCACTTGCCGACCGAGTACGGTAATAGTACTGCGGCAAAGTGGCTCGTTATCGTCTGACGACGTAGTATTAACGTCGTCAGACACTCCCCCTTCTGGGCGGCGCTTGCGCGCTGCCGGAGGCTCGCTCCCGCTGTTTTCATTCACAGCGGGAGTCGGGCCAGGGGAGGAGCAGCGGCGATCGCCGCTGCTCTGCCCCGATCGCCGGGGATCTAGTGTGTAAACACAGCGGGCGGATCTCCATAGTGACAGGGAGTGACAGATCGGACTGTTCAGCATAGCTGGACATCCGATCTGTCCATGACTCACTCAGGCCCCTCCCCCCCTACACGTCAGTAAGCACCAGGCATATATTAACCCCTCCCTCTCCAATAAAATTAACCCCTTCCCTGCCAGTGTCATTTTTACAGTAACAGTGCATATGTATAGCACTGATTACTGCAGTAATGTCACTGGTAACCCCAAAAGTGTCAAAAATGTCAGTCAAGGGTCCGATCTGTCCGCCGCAATGTCGCAGTCCCACAAAAAAAATCGCAGATCGCCGCCATTACGCGTTAAAAAAAAAAACACCAAAAATGACAGAAATCTTTCCCTTTGTTAGTAAACGCAATAACTTTTGCGCAAACCAATCAAAATACGCTTATTGTGATTTTTTTTACCAAACATAGGTAGCAGAAAACAAATTGGCCAAAAATTTTTTAAAAAATTGGTTTTTACATCTTTTTTGGAGGGAATTTCATATAAAAAAATGTTAAAAATATTGTTATTTTTTCAAAATAAACGCTCTTTTTTTGTTTATAGCGCAAAAAGTAAAAATCGCACAGGTGATCAAATACCACCAAAAGAAAGCTCTGTTTGTGGGAAAAAAAGGACGTAAATTTCGTTTGGGTACGGCGTCGCACGACCGCGCAATTGTCAGTTGAAGTCGCACAGCGCCGAATCGCAAAAAGTGGCCTGGACGGAAGACAGCAAAATCCTCCGGTGGTAAAGTGGTTAATAAAAGGCTGCTATGGCTATTTCAGAGCTGGTTCACACTGGGGCGACTTGTCAGGCGACCTGGTCGCCTGACAAGTCGCCACGGGTCACCTGCCATAGATTAGCACAGGACCCGTTCTAATAGGAGCGACACAAGTCGCTCCGACTTAGAAAAAGGGTCCTGAGCTACTTTGGGGCGACCTGGAGCGACCTGCATTGACTTCAATGATATGAAGTCCGTGCATGCCGCTCTGAGGTCGCGGTGCGAGCTGTGCACCGCGACTTCACAGGTCGCCCCGGCAAGTCGGGTCGCGCCTATGTGAACCGGCTCTAAACCCAAACAAAGGTGTGGTGTTTATTTATTGCTTTGGGGGGTAAAGTATATAAGGGAAGTGTTGGGTTTCAAAAGGGGGCGCCATTGGAAGCAGCGGTATGGGCAATACCCCAGTCATGGCTGATCCTCCCCTTTAACAGAAATTTTTACTTTTACTTCATTTTTGCTTTTAATTAACTTTAGGGTACACTACAAGGGTGTAGCATTACCCCCTGTGGGGGCCAATAGTAATAACTAGTTCTTCACTAAAAATACAGAGGCTACTCACCACCGCTAGTCCATTTACACCAGCACCAATAACACATTTTAGGGGACATCTTTTTAGGATTTATTGCTTGAAAGAAACTTTAACAGGAGAGGGGTTTAGGTCACAGGATACACCAAACTAATCAGTAGCAATTAACGGAAGACAAATCTCTCTCTAATCTTCCAGTAGCAGATTTCTTGGAGGTAACAGGGGATAGCCAGTATATCAAGGACCCTACAGCAGCAGTCCATATAACAACTTCTGGCACTTAGTTCCCTTAAAGCACATGCAGACCCAAAAGTCCACAGCAAGGTCTTTACCCACAAAGTCCCAGGAGCTGTTTGCCACCCAAAATCCACAAGTAGATCCTCAAATAAAAGATAAAAGAGATAAAAGATCCTTCCCCAGACCAGGACTTCTGAATAGTGCCCTCCAGGAGAAATCCAGCAGCAATCTCCTCTAGGCCCTCAGCCCAGTTCCTGCCGAAGCCCAGACTGAAATTCCATAGCTTACTTCAGTTGTCCCTAGAGGCAGCAACAGTTCCCTAGAGACTTTGAACCCTCCTGGGGAAGAAAAACACTCATCCCAAACATTTATCTCCGCCCCGGCCATCTTTTGGACACCACCTTTCAGGATTGGCAGGAGCATGATTAATAATCATACTGGTTATCTGCATCACCCTGCCCTATATTCTGGAAGCTTCTTCCAGAAAAAGGTGGGAGAAATCGAACACACAGCTTAAGGAACCCTGAAGAGACAAAAACAATCAATCACTGCTCCACTCACTATAGTAAAGCCAAAACTAAATTTGGATTGTGGAGGTGGAGAAATTGGCTTTGCATCTATATTCAATAGTAAGTAGGCACCTTCCCCATAGACAACATTATGTGGAAAAAGGGGGGGGGAGGGGTTTCTAAAACTACCCATAAGGTAGTGATAGAACCAAAGGGGATTTAAATGTGCCATTCACACGAGCGTCTTACAAATTGTAAACTTTTTTTTTAAATTTAAAAAGCAAATTTATTCAACAGGTTAAAAATGGACATACATACATTGTATTACAAATACATATATATATTGTACACAATAACAACTGTTTATGTCTGCACAAGCCCAAGAGAATGGGACTATATGAAAAAATGAGATTGCTGGAACTACGCGTTTCGCGATGAGTGCTTCATCAGGCTCCAGCTGTTTCAAGATATTTTCAATACATATAGAAAATCTACAGAATCAACAATATCAGAATTAGAGCAGAACAAATAGGTTTATTAGGTACAACACATTTTTTATTTTTATTTTTTTTATATTATTGCACATTAGATATACTCATATTTAACTAATATAGAAAGACACAGACAAGGAAAATAAATAAATTACTAAATCAATAAGAATTTAATTCTACCTTCATTGGAAAAATATCTTTATATTTATTTTCTCAGTAGATTTATCATCTCAAATAGATGAAAGAAAGAAGGAAAGAGGGATGTCAAATTTACATTCCATTGCATATAGGAATGTTATATATGTAATCTGCAATTATACTGAGCTCTATCGAAAGAAAAGGGGATGAAAAGGAATGAAAAAAAGGAGAGAAAAGGAAAAGAAAGGGGAAGAGATAAAAGACAGGGGGGGGGGGAAAGGAGGGGAATGGAATGGATAAGGTAAAATAAGGTAAAATAATTAGTTAAATATGAGTATATCTAATGTGTAATAATATAAAAAAATAAAAATAAAAATGTGTTGTACCTAATAAACCTATTTGTTCTGCTCTAATTCTGATATTGTTGATTCTGTAGATTTTCTATATGTATTGAAAATATCTTGAAACAGCTGGAGCCTGATGAAGCACTCATCGCGAAACGCGTAGTTCCAGCTATTTCGTTTTTTCATATAGTCCCATTCTCTTGGGCTTGTGCAGACATAAACAGTTGTTGATATTGTGTACAATATATATATATATATATATGTATTTGTAATACAACGTATGTCCATTTTTAACCTGTTGAATAAATTTGCTTTTTAAATTTAAAAAAAAAGTTTACAATTTGTAAGACGCTCGTGTGAATGGCACATTTAAATCCCCTTTGGTTCTATCACTACCTTATGGGTAGTTTTAGAAACCCCCCCCCCCCCATTTTTCCCCAAAACTAAATTTACCTAGCAGTCTGACTAGAGGAGGGCGCTACAATTTTATGCGGTAATATTGATTGAGGGGCTAGCATGGCTTGGGCTATAGTCACACCTTTGCAGCATGTTAGCACAAAGCGCATTAATGTGCTTCATAAATAAGCCCTCTGGCGCACTATAATGCATCAAAAGAGGTGCATGTACTGTTTTTTGCAGGTCCGTGCCCCACAATGCATTGCAGTGTGCATTTTAGAGCATCACAATGGACAGTAACATACACATTGGCAAGGTGCGATGGGGCGCCATTCAAATCTTTCCACCCACAAGCAAGCTGGACCAATGTAACTACCGTATATAAAAATCGCCATGCCTGGAATTCTACTTTATTTAGGATGTACTTCTTCAGAATAGTGTATATCCAGCCACATTTTTATTCTCTTAGTTTTAGACAGAGTGGAGAAGGAGATCATCTCTTACATCATGTCCCTCTGACAACCTATAACCAGAAATAAACTGATGGGAACTCTCCAATAGCAACACAGGCAGAAACAAAAAACTATTTCTTGCAGTAGTGGCTAGAACCACTGTTGTGGATTATTCCTCACTTACTGTCTGATTCACACTTCAGCGTGAGCAGTAGACATGTGCAGTTTCTTTCAGTCCGAATATAAATTCTGACAAATTTTTGGTTATTCGGCTGTATCTGAATCTCCAAAAAAATTGTAAAGAATTTATTTGAAATTAGTTTAATTTTGTTTCGTATATTAGTTTTCTAACAAATTTTTGTAATTATTCGAATTCGGATCCGTCGAACAATTATTGACCGATTAGAATTCTGTGTGAAGAATAGCTGGTTGTTAAGGAGCGTGGCATGAAGCCGTCCTCCGCGTCCTTAACAACCAATGACTCACCAATTGTCAGCAGGCTACCCCATTGATAGCTAAAATGTAAACGAAAGAATGCTGGAAATGAATAAGTCTGAAAAAAAGCAGCGTGGGGGACCCCCACGCCATTTGTTTTATTTTGGCGAGGGGTTCCCCTTAAAATCTATACCAGAAATAAAGAACCTGGTAGAGATTGGGGGGGGGATACGTTGTTTTTTTTTTTTCAGAATTTTTCATTGCCGGCATTCTTTTGTTTACATAAGGTCAGTGTAGGACACGGCGATCCTCTTCCTGGCTCGCTCCCTATCCCTGGTTCACATCAGTACGACAGACATCGCATGTGATTTGGAGTGCACTGCTCTAAAAATCACATGCAATGTCTGTGCAAAGCAAATTCAGCCATACAGATAGTATGGCTGAATTTGCATCAGATTCGGACACAACACGCACAGGACCCTTTTTTGGGTCAGCAGGAGAATCGGATTGCATGGTGGTTTATGCCAATGCGTTTCAATTCATGTCCGAACTGACAGTTCGCACTGCGATATGCAAAGTGATCTGGGGGTGTCGTTATTTTTGTATTGACACCTCCAGTGATTCGCAAATGGCAGTGTGAACTGTCTGTGATATGAATGCGATGCGGGAACCCGCAGTGGATTTGCAGGGTTCCCGCATAGCATATGTGTGAACCGGAACTTAAAGTGATTGCAAAGTCTCGTTTTTTTTTTTTTAACCACTTTACCACCGGAGAATTTTGCTGTCTTACGTCTGGGCCACTTTTTGCGATTCGGCACTGTGCGAATTTAACGGACAATTGTGCGGCCGTGCAACGCTGTACCGAAACGAGATTTACGTTCTTTTTTTCCCACAAACAGAGCTTTCTTTTTGTTGTATTTGATCACCTGTGCGATTTTTACTTTTTGCGCTATAAACAAAAAAATAGTGACAATTTTGAAAAAAATAACAATATTTTTCAAATTTTTTTTATATGAAATTCCCCCTCAAAAAAATGTAAAAATCTAAATTTTTTATCATTTTTGGCCAATTTGTTTTCTGCTACATATTTTTGGTTAAAAAAAATCGCAATAAGCGTATTTTGATTGGTTTGCGCAAAAGTTATTGCGTTTACTAACTAAGGGAAAGATTTCTGTCATTTTTGGTGTTTTTTTTTTTTTAACGAGTAATGGCGGCGATCTGCGATTTTTTCTTGCGGGACTGCGACATTGCGGTGGACCTACGTCGCCAGACGATAACGAACCACTTTGCCGCAGTAGAGCTCTAGTGAGCAGCGGTAAAGTGGTTAAATAACAAACATGTTATACTTACCTGTTTTGTGCAGTTGGTTTTGCACAGAGCAGCCCAGATCCTCCTCTTCTCGGGTCCCTCTTCGGCTCTCCTGGCCTCTCTGTCCTGTTGGGTGCCCCCACAGCAAGCAGCTTGCTATGGGGGCACCCGAGTGGAGTTACAGCTCCCTGTGTCCATTCAGATACGGAGCCGCAACCTGGCCCTGTCCCTCTCTCTCCTGATTTGCTGAATGATTTTGATTTACTGCAGCAGGAGCAAATCGTGCCACGCTGCTGTCTAAGCCAATAAGGAGGGGGGTCCTAGGCAGCTTAGACACTCATGCAACATCGCTGGATAAGGATGGGCTTGGGTAAGTATTTGGGGTGGGGGGGAGGTTTTGCACACAGAAAAAAAAAAAAACTTCTGCCTTTACAATCTGCACCCCATCGCAATTTAGCCAATGCAAATGCCTTTAACAACCAGCTTTTCTTCACACAATTTGTATCGGCCTAACATTTTTTCAGCTGATCTGAATTCGAATTGTTCCAAAAATTTGGAATTCGTTATAAAGTTAATGAAATGAAACAAAACTAAACTAATTTCGAAAAACAAATCAACAAAATTAAATTTGTAACCCAATCTATCTGAAACAAAACAATTTTTTCCGTTCTGCAAATGTCTAGTGAGCAGTTTTATAAGCTTTCTTGGTTACGTTTTTAAGGCGTTCTTCAGACATTTTCAGGTTTGAGCATTTTTGTTTTTGACAATGAAAAGCTAGAAGATGATGGTTGTTGGGCACAAAATTGTGCCTATTGAAGTCTTATGGGGATAAAAACTCATGATCATGAGGTTTTCACATCCTCCACAAGCAGATTACCCTTTTCCACCATTCTGCTGTGGGGTGTGGGGGGGGGGGGGTTTGGAAGCTGGAAATAGGCAGCCACATTAGGAGATCAAGAATCCCTCAAGTTATTCTCTTGGGAGGTGCGATTGGTTCCAATAGGAGAATATGCAGACAATTACTCACCTTTGAATAAACCGGACTGACCACTTTCTAAAAGAATGATGCTACCCATTTTTTTACATAACAAGAGAGATAAGGATCCAGTAAGACGAGGCTATCCTTAAAGGGGTTTTTTGCCAAAGTTCTTGCATTGATCTGGTTGCTGTGGATGGATTGTCTGCCAGAAGTGGGGGCTGCAGAGTGGTATTGTGCCCCCTGATGAAGAAATATACTATATACTAGTGATCGGCTTTTCGTTGCCGATACCGATACCGATATTTTGGCCAATGCATATCGGTATCGGCCGATATTGGCCGACATTTTTGTACATTTAAAAAAAAAAATGTTTAATTTATTTTTTTACAGGTACTTTTGTGGAGGGATCTGGGAGTCTAAAATACCCCAAACCCCTCCTCTGTACTTAAAAGCATTCAAAATGCCAAGTTTGGCTGTTTTGAATGCTGTCATTTTTTTTAATCTGGCACCAGACGGTACCCGAAAAAGATGTCACTCATGACATCACTTCCGGGTTTTTGCATTGAGACCCGATCAGAGCCGAATGTGGCTTTGATCGGGTCTTCGGCGGCTGTGCAGGCTGGTTGCCCGGGTCTCCCGTGGGACGGGAGACCGGGGTGAGCCGCGGAAGGCAGTGAGAGGGGGGGGGGGGACGTCCATTCCCGCTCCTTGTAATGACAGCCGAGTGGCTTCTCAGCCGCATTGGTTGTCATTACAAGACAGCTGACTGTCGGCTATGGACGCCGGTACCGGGGTGATGCCTGCCAGCTGCAGGCATCACTCCAGTACAAGCACTTTCCCAAAATATTGGCAATATCGGTAACCTCTGGGGCTGATTCCGATATATCGGGGAAAGTGCATGTTGGCCGTCGATATATAATCGGTCGATCCCTACTATATACATTCTCAAAACACGTTGGAAAACGTACCACTGGTCGCAACTCTGCATGCACCACTATTTATGCATTCTATACAAGAATGGTTTGATGTGGTGTAACTGTTCTTGAAAATTGTGAATTTGGAAGATTTTATTGTATTTTTGTAAAATAAAACGTGTAAGACTTTTTAAGAATATATTATCTTGGTTTCAATTATAAAATTTATAAATTACATAATTGCCACTATAGTACCAAACAAGAGAGGGTTTTAGCTTGTCACAATAAGTCAGGGATGAAGGCAATTTCTCACCCCCTCTATGTGGAAAATAATATAAAATCTCATGATCTTGCCCCAAAGAAGCTTGTACTTTTTCGCACAAGTGACATGACAATTAGGTGTGAGCATGTGGAAATAATGAGAGTCTTCATGATGAGTGTTGCTAGGCTTCAGGAAACATTAAAAAAAACTGTTGGAGCCCCAGATAGCAGTAAAAACGAGATTTCATCTTTCCCTACTCTAATATAAAACGAAAAAAAAGTTTTTGGCTTAACACAGAAGTAGTGTACACTTTAAGGCATTATCTTACACATGAAAAACAAAAGCCGGAAGGATTTGAGCCTAGTTGTGTTAACCGTTATTACAGAAGAATAACAATTGGAGATTTGGGCATGGCTGCCTTCATCAAGCCAGAAGTAACAAACAGAAAGATACTTTTCTATAAATAGCTGTGATCCCAGAACTTTAAAAAATTCTAAATATGTATGTATATATATATATATATATATATATATATATATATATATATATATATATATTTTTTATATGGGGCAAAAAAAAAAAAAGGGGTGAATGAGCCAAGTGCATTATCGTAAGCACCATTTAATAATAAAAGACATTAAAGAATACTCACAAGAGTATTTGTTTTACAAGCTTGTAATAAATCCAATATCGACAGTATCTTTGACCTCTATGACCTGGGAGACCTTAACAATAATGCACAAAGTAAGAATGCTAATGCGTTTCAAAGTGATATGCCCTCTTATTCAGAGCTATATACAATAAATTAACAGCTATAGATTTGGGCATGGCTCATGGCTACTCTCACCAAGCCAAAAGTAACAGACAGAAAAATACTTTGCTATCAATGGCTGTGATCCCAGCATTGGCAACATTAGTGATTAGTTGAAGGCCCCTTTCACACATGCGGTCCCCGTTTGTCCATTTTTCATCCATCCGTTGACGGATGAAAAATGGACATCAATGAATTCCTATAGAAAAATAAATGTAAATGGATGATCATTAATTTACATCCGTTTTCATCTGCTTCCGTCAACATCTGTTTTTTTGAACGGATGAAAGCCCTATTTTTCATCCTTTTAAAAAAACAGATTTAATGGAAAATGGATGACAACAGATGAAAAAACGGATCACAACGGATGACAACGAATGAAAACGGATGAAAAACGAATGACAACTTATGAAAAACTGAATGACTGAAAAAACTGATGACAAAAAAAATGTGACTGAACTGATGAACGGTCCGTATGGGTCCTTTCACATGGGCTTTCTGCCCGGCGGACTCCGTTTTGCTCAGCGGGGATTGATCCGCCGATCCTCATTGAGCAGGCGGGTGACAGCTCCGTCTACGCTTACTTTTCAGAGACAGAGCTGTCAGATCGGATGGAAAATAGGGTTTTCATCTGTCTGGATTTCACGGACCTCATCGTATTGGAAAGCAGCGGTTGTCAGCAGGGATGTCACTGCTGACATCCGCTGCTCCATCCCGGTATTTGGAGCGGCGATTCCAAACTATATTGTTATACGTATACAGAGAGTGCCACTGGAGGCTCTTTAAAATGTGAGTTTACTGGCTTTTTACTTGTTATTGAAGTTTTAATAGAGGGCATTGCGCAATGAAGTCTTTGTAACTTTTTTTGGAAAGAATTTATCATTGGATCGGGAACCCCCAGTATGTGATCCCAGCTACCATAGGTGGAGCTGCCACCCAGCTAGAAGGATACCACAGGCACTATAGGTCCTTAGTGGCCTGAGTGCATTTGGTGAGTTGCCAATTTTGCACCAGGTGGTGGAACAAGCAACACTGAGCACAAAGTTTAAGTAATAGGAGCACATATCACTTGGTAAAATCGTTTGGATGGACTTTCTGAATTAAACACTTTTTGTTGGATTTCAAACCATTTTTAAAGAAGAGACATTGTGCTCTAAATCATTTTTTAAAAGTGTCACTTGGTTGTGCATGTATCAATTGTTGTACTTTATTTTTGAGATTACCTGCATTCTTAAGCACTTTATATTTATATTAATTCAGCACCAATTATTTTTGAGAATGTTTTAAACTTTGCACTTTTTTTTTAGAAGGTAATTAATGCACTTTATATATTTATATTAATATTTAACCACTTAAGCCCCGGAGGATTTGGCTGCTCAAAGACCAGGGCCTATTTTGCAATTCGGCACTGCGTGACTTTAACGGACAATTGCACGGTCGTGCGACGCTGTACCCAAATGAAATTGTTGTCCTTTTTTTCCCACAAACAGAGCTTTCTTTTGGTGGTATTTGATCACCTGTGCGATTTCTACTTTTTGCGCTATAAATAAAAAAATAGCGACAATTTTGAAAAAATAACAATATTTTTCACTTTTTTTTATATAAAATTCCCCAAAAAAAATAAAAAAATCTAAATTTTTTAACATTTTAGGCCAATTTGTGTTCTGCTACATATCTTTGGTAAAATTGCAATAAGCGTATTTTGATTGGTTTGCGCAAAAGTTATTGCGTCTACTAACTACGGGAAAGATTTATGTCATTTTTATTGTTTTTTTTTTTTTACTAGTAATGGCGGCGATCTGCAATTTTGTTTGCGGGACTGCGACATTGCTGCGGACAGATCGGACCCATGACTGACATTTTTGACACTTTTGGGGGTACCAGTGACATTACTACAGTAATCAGTGCTATACATATGCACTGTTACTGTAAAAATGACACTGGCAGGGAAGGGGCTAAGTTTATTGGTGATCAGTGGGTTAAATGTATCCCTAGGGGCGTGATTCTAACTGTGGGGGGGGGGGGGGCGTGGCTTGTGATGTAACCACAGAGACATACGATCCTACATAGAAGGATCGTATGATCTCTGCTGTTACACCAGGGAGAATGACAGGCAGCTTTGTTTACATCAGCCACCTGCCTTTCTCCCTTTCCAGCGGGAGATCGCGAGTGACCAGCGGACAGCGGAGCCTCCGATCACTCGCGCGGGGATGTTCGTGAACGAGCGGGGGCGGGAGCGCGCCTCCGGCGGTGCGCGCTCGCCACCTAGAGGTTCGTAGGCGAGCGACGTAGCCCTACGTCGGTTTGCCTGTAGGGGGCTGACTGCTGCAGTCGGCAAGCGGTTAAGCACTGTTTTCTTTAAACTAACTTTATATGAATTGCACTGTTTATTTAAATTAATTAAGCACATCATTTGTTATCAACATTTTAGATTTAATGAAGAAAGGAAGAAAAATCCGCGCTTAGGATAAGCTATCTATAAAATTATGCGTTAAAATTCTATAAATAAAACACTAATGGCTGCTGCCCACTTCAAAAGATGCACCCCCAGTGGGGGAGCGTCAGGTGTATATGTCAAAAGGGAAGTGATTGGCGCTGCCAGGAAAGTAGGTTAATGGGAAATCTAGATTGAGCTGCTATAGTTCAAGACCAAGTTCAACACATGCAAATGCACATAGAATGTATGTGGGAGTAAAAACTATATAAATAAAGAGATATAAAAACACAATAGGTGTGTAATATGTGTGTAAAATTAACACTCTGTGCTGATATCAAACCAATAAATAAGTAATAAATGTGTTCAATACCTTATATGCTTATTGAAACTCAACATAAATATGCAAATATAAATAAATGTAAGTATAAAAATATAAAAGCATATATAGATATTATTAAATGAATTATGGTGATTTAAAGAGTTAATGTGCAAAGGTGCTAGAAAATATATAAATATAGTGCACTAATCAAACTAAATAAAGTGCATACCGAATAGTCATAACCATCTATTCAATGAAGTGCAAATGCATATTCATAAGCAATGAAAATAAATAAGTAGGTAAACTGTGTGCATCCCACACTGATGACCGTATGAAAACTGGTAAATAAATAAGTGTAGCCGTGCAAATGACTATATAAATTATAAAGGTGAGAACCATAAAAATTCAAAGGCTCAAAAAGCAGGTTCGGTGTATTTTAAAATTATCCAGAAATAGTGCAATCAGAGCTGGTACAAAAATCCTAAAATTCTATAGTCCATAAAAGGATGGAGTAAGGTGCTCTTTTTTTCTATGAAGCCGGGAGTGCAGTGAGTGGTCGGAAGATAAGGTGCTCCCCCTCTCCTGGGGTCCTGTGCTTACCGGATGTCCGTACCCCTACAGGGGTAAATGGCGGGTCGATAACAGGGATCGCTCCCATACACCGGCAATCTGGTTCCGTCCTATCCTTCCTATTACCACTCGTATCCACTCCTTGCTCCGGTACACATAGGGGTTAAAGCATCAGGGAGAGAGCTCCAGTACAATTCCCGGGTATATGAGAAAGGGGAAAAACAGAAGCCTCCGATAGTGCAGGATTGCCTTTAAAAACTTTTATTTATATTCCAGAAAAAGACATGTACTCACATAAAATCAACATGCAGCACATCCGCATGGCATAGGGTCCGCAACTACCTCGTTCGCGGTGCACGCCTGGGAACAGCGTGCGTCCCAACCGCCTAGAGAGAGCGTGACCACATCACTTCCGTCTGAATGATCCCGAGGCTAGGAACGCATATCCGGCGGTTGGGACGCACGCTGTTCCCAGGCGTGCACCGCGAACGAGGTAGTTGCGGACCCTATGCCATGCGGATGCGCTGCATGTTGATTTTATGTGAGTACATGTCTTTTTCTGGAATATAAATAAAAGTTTTTAAAGGCAATCCTGCACTATCGGAGGCTTCTGTTTTTCCCCTTTCTCATATACCCGGGAATTGTACTGGAGCTCTCTCCCTGATGCTTTAACCCCTATGTGTACCGGAGCAAGGAGTGGATACGAGTGGTAATAGGAAGGATAGGACGGAACCAGATTGCCGGTGTATGGGAGCGATCCCTGTTATCGACCCGCCATTTACCCCTGTAGGGGTACGGACATCCGGTAAGCACAGGACCCCAGGAGAGGGGGAGCACCTTATCTTCCGACCACTCACTGCACTCCCGGCTTCATAGAAAAAAAGAGCACCTTACTCCATCCTTTTATGGGAATGGTAGGCAGGATGTTTTATCCTGAATAATTTTTTAAACCAACTTTATAATTTAACTATATAGACATACATAAACATGTAAAACACTATACCATTTTTTTTTTTTTAAATAAATAGACCACACCAGTTGGCTTGCATTTAAAAAGGCCGCGGCTGTTTTATTATTGACTTTACATAAATAAATAATTTAAAACTGTGTTTACATTTCAGAGTAGACTTACATCAACAACAACCTAGCCAGACGGCTCAGGTTGACAAAACATCACTAGAACTTTTTTCCAACATTATCCAACATCACATAGACTTTACCAATAAATAACATTCGTCCACCAAAGTATCCCGACTAAGGCGACAGCATTAGCCAATAATAATAACTAGGCCGCGACAAATAAAGGGGGAGGGGGGGAGGGGAACGCTGAAAAGATCTGAGGTCCTGACAGGAACGAAGTGACCCGGAGTCCCGCGGTCGCTTCTTAAATAGCCCCTTTCTGGAACCAGCTTGAGCTGGAAATACTGACCAGGAGCGGGAATATTTGGGCGGGAGCGGAGCTCCACACTCTAAATCTGCCCAGTGATAGCCCTGAAAAGCAGGCGGGAAAAATTGTACATTAAAAATAATACTCCTGTTATCTACCTCAGCCTGACTCAGGTCAAAAGTTCACTGACCCTGGCCACCTAAAGGGAAAACCTATTGATAACCCTTAGGTTTTTATTCCCCTGCCACCATCCCATAAAGAAAGGGGGGCTATAGCAGCACCCCTTATCCTTTTATGGACTATAGAATTTTAGGATTTTTGTACCAGCTCTGATTGCACTATTTCTGGATAATTTTAAAATACACCGAACCTGCTTTTTGAGCCTTTGAATTTTTATGGTTCTCACCTTTATAATTTATATAGTCATTTGCACGGCTACACTTATTTATTTACCAGTTTTCATACGGTCACCAGTGTGGGATGCACACAGTTTACCTACTTATTTATTTTCATTGCTTATGAATATGCATTTGCACTTCATTGAATAGATGGTTATGACTATTCGGTATGCACTTTATTTAGTTTGATTAGTGCACTATATTTATATATTTTCTAGCACCTTTGCACATTAACTCTTTAAATCACCATAATTCATTTAATAATATCTATATATGCTTTTATATTTTTATACTTACATTTATTTATATTTGCATATTTATGTTGAGTTTCAATAAGCATATAAGGTATTGAACACATTTATTACTTATTTATTGGTTTGATATCAGCACAGAGTGTTAATTTTACACACATATTACACACCTATTGTGTTTTTATATCTCTTTATTTATATAGTTTTTACTCCCACATACATTCTATGTGCATTTGCATGTGTTGAACTTGGTCTTGAACTATAGCAGCTCAATCTAGATTTCCCATTAACCTACTTTCCTGGCAGCGCCAATCACTTCCCTTTTGACATATTTTAGATTTAATATTTTGACTGTCTGCTAATTAGCAGCAGCGCCTCACTGGTTACCCTCATTTATTATTTAGGTTTTATACTTAAATTGAAGGCAGCTCTACACAGGGTTATCAAGCACAAATAAGGAAGAGGCGCCATTTTCTTTGATAATACTCCAAAAATATTATGTGCTTGCGCTGCTAAAAAAAATTCCATAAAAACCTTCTTATAATATTATAAACAAAATTGTAAATACAAAATAAATGACCCTAAGGCCCCGTTCACACTGGGGCGATCCGACTTCCCGGGGCGACCTTTGAGGTCGCGGTGCGAGCAGCGCGCC
Source organism: Pelophylax lessonae (assembly GCF_965119305.1). Classification (NCBI taxonomy): domain Eukaryota; kingdom Metazoa; phylum Chordata; class Amphibia; order Anura; family Ranidae; genus Pelophylax; species Pelophylax lessonae. The sequence goes on from NC_138771.1 coordinate 593,297,766, forward strand.
GCGACCTCGGAGCGGCCGGCACGGACTTCATAACATTGAAATCTATGACGGTCGCTCCGGGTCGCCCCAAAGAAGCTCCGGACCCTTTTTCTAAGTCGCAGCGACATGTGTCGCTCCTATTAGAACGGGTCCGCAGCTTCTCTATAGAAGGCGACCTACGGCGACCTGTGAGGCGACCAGGTCGCCTCACAGGTCGCCCCAGTGTGAACGGGGACTAAATACCAGACAAAATAAAAATACATGAAAAAAATATACAGTACACACTTGAAGAAGTAGGTAGAAGACAATACTGGAAGTGGCAGCAGAAGAGCTCTAACGCGTGGGGGCGGAGACAGGTGACATCACTCTCGGATAGCATGTTCTCGGAATTTGGATGCATGGGAGAGCCTTTGCAGGCAATTGTTCATGCTGTGGGAAGATGTGGGAAGATCTACCTTTGGAATTGAGACCTGACCTGCTGGAAATTATATATAATATTTAAGCGCAATTGCTGGTTTATAATTTGACCAGCTTCTCATCTGGTGAGTCAGTTTGGGGGATACGGTGGAAGGAGCACGCCGGGTGTTTTTTGCACGAGTTGTAACAGAAGATATTGTATCGATTCAACCATACAGCTCAAATTTTGGCACTTTTTTGCACTTGGGAATTTATGCACAGACTCTTTTAGAAATATTTTATATCACTATAAGTATTTATTGTTTTTTTTATATGAATTATAGAATAGTTTGATTATATACAATTTTTCTTTTCTTTTTTTTTTTGTGGCATACAGGCCAATACATACAGGTCAATATTTTTACATCCGCACTTTTTTGCAGAGTACACTTTTCACTTAGCTCTTTTGTACAGGATTTCTCATTTTTTATTTTTATTTTTTCTTATACATTTGGTTTTCATGTGGCACATAGGTATTCTGGTCATATTTTTGCACTAGCACTCTTCTTACACAATACACTTTGCACTCAGCACTTTTGTGCAAGATTTCTAACTTTTTTTTTTATTCTTCAATATGAGGCCTATGTGATTATAAATTTTAGTTTTTATACATTGTGTGGTACATCAGCACTTATAATACACGGAACATTGGATTTGGTCAACTAGAGAGGGATACAAACGTCCGCTGATAATTTTATTTTTCGAATTGTTCACGAAGTTTATGATTTTCTGACATAGAGATCCCCCTGAGGAAGACACGTAGTCCCAGTGTCGTCACGTGTAGGGGAGGGGCCAGGTCTATGTCGGTGAGCATATCATGTTACAGAGAGTGGAACACTGATACAAGCGCAGAGGTGGGCATCTATTCCAGCCTTTTGTCAGTGGATCCGTATATATTACACAACCTGCTTGAATAGACTGGTGCACTCTAGCACCAGATACATATGAGTGCTTTGTGTTTTTAATAAACTTATGTTTTATATATGGATCTGTGCTTTTCTCCTTATATGTGAGAGCTTCACCCTTTCCCCACTGGCATTAATATGCTGATATAGACCAAGCTTAATTGCGAGGTCACACTCAATGAGGTGAGCACCCACCTAGCGGGGGGGTCACAAGAGTGGAGGTGACACGTCCGATAAACCGTCTCAATAATCGCTGTTTACGGATTGTCAATTTTTATTTTTGAGCACTGGGGATTTTTATATTTTCACGTATATATTTATAATAGATTATATTGAAGACTTTATATTTATTCAACGATTTATTTATTTATCTATTTATTTATTTATATGCTGTATCTATTATATATTTGATAATCACGTTATAGATTGTATATGCATATTTGTCACGGATGGATTAAGGATATATTTTGTATATAACATCAATCAATTTCACTGATCTGGTTTATTCATTTATTAATTTGTTATCTCATATTATAAATTTATAATACACTTATTTCATTTTTTATTTATTCACACTGACCGATTGGGGAGTGACTAGTGCAAGCAGCATAATCAATCTTTTTAACATAGTAGCTCACAGGACCACTATTTTGATTTTATGACATGTGAAAAGTTTGGTAAGTTTTGGCATTTGGCAAGTTTTATTAATAAAGAAGAATACTACACTATATGTGGCCGTTATCTTTCCCTATACATGGTGAAGTTTGTGGTGATGGGACCAGTCAAGGATGCTGTTTACATTTAAAAAGGATCCAAGCTGATGACCGGAGATGGAGGATCCTTGCACTATTGATGTGGTTCTGATTTGTACTTGTTTATGGGTCCATTCACAAGGTGAGCGAGCAATTTAGCTGGTAGAGGATCACTTGTTTGGCAGTGGAGCATTTAGTTTATGAGAGTGAAGAGCCACTGGCACCAGCACATTATTTGCTTAAGTTTGGACTTTCTTTTGGGAACTTTTTCTTGCTGGACTTTTCTTGCAATATTGCTATGGTAAAACACATGATTCACTTGGAATTGTATATTTATTTCATGCATTTTTATTTTTCTGGTGTTTAATAACCTGTTATGGGGGTGTTTCTCTGCAGAAGGGACTGAAGCACCTGTCAAGATAGAAGGATAAATGGATGGGGCAAAATACCATCAAATTCCTAATTGAAAATCTGCTGCCCTCTGCCAGAAAGTTGTCAATGGGAAGAAGGTTTCCAACATGACAACGACCCAAAGCACACAGCAAAAATGACTACACAGTGGTTGAAGGAGAAAAATCTTACCGTAAAATTCCTTTCTCTGAGTCCTCTGACAGTCGCCGCCCACTCATTCAGTCTTCACCAATGGGGATTGACCTCTTATCCATAGGAGCAAGCTAGGCATAAGACTTGTTAAAAAAAAAGTAATTTACATAGACACAGCTATGGGGGCTGTCCCACTGGTCTAATACCCCTCTGCTATCAGCATTCCCAACTCAGTTTTGTAGCAAGTAGTTAAAGTCCAAAAGAACCCAAATAGAGGGGCGGGGCGGGGGCGGCGACTGTCAGAGGACTCAGAGAAAGGAATTTTATGGTAAAATTTTACAAAAATTCAGTTTTCTCTTACGTCCTCTGACAGTCGCTGCCCACTCATTCAGTCTTCACCAATGGGATGTCCCAAAGCAGTGTAGACATGAGGGGTGGGAAGCGCAACCGTCACAAAGGCAACGCAGCACCCAGGTCAGAGAAAGGAACCTTATCTGAACAGAAAGGTCAAAACTCTGGGTAACCAAAAAAGCTCAACGGAGCAAACAACCCAGGAAACAAATAACTAAAGGGGGAGAAAAAACAACCCCAGCAGACAGGGACAGGCAACGGCCTGACCCCATCAAGGCACTGCCGCACACAGAACTTTGTGTCCAAAGGAGGCATCTGCTGATGCCAAAACATCAATACTGTAGAATTTTGAGAAGGTGTGCACGGATGACCAAGTCGCAGCCTTGCACACCTGGGCCACCGAAGCCTGATGCCGGAAAGCCCAGGACGCACTCACCGCCCTGGTAGAGTGCGCCTTGACAGGGAAGGGCGGAACCCGTTCCCTAATGGAATAGGCCTGTACAATCGTCTGTCTGATCCATCTTGAAATGGTCGCTGCAGACGCAGCCATACCCTTCCGAGGGCCCTTGGGAAGGATGAAGAGTTGAATCTGACTTCCTGAAGGATTCAGTAGACGACAGGTACACCCTGATCGCCCGGACCACATCCAAGGAGTGCAGAGCCAACTCCTTAGGATGCTTGGGATTCGCACACAGCGAAGGCAGGACAATATCCTCATTAAGGTGAAAATCCGAAACCACCTTAGGAAGAAAAGATTGGTTAGGTCGCAGGACCACCTTATCCCTATGAACCACCAGTTAGGGGGATGGGCAGGACAGGGCCGCCAACTCCGACACTCTGCGAGCAGACGTGATTGCCACCAGAAAGGCAACCTTTCATGACAGCAGAGGCAGAGGAATCTCCCTGTTTTTTCAAAGGGAGGACGTTGCAAAACAGACAGGACCAAGTTCAGGTCCCAAGGAGGTAAAGGCGCCCTCCTAGAAGGAGCCAAATAACGCACCCCCCTGAATAAAGGTGCGTATCAAAGAGTTTGATGCCAAGGGGCGCTGGAAAAGGACGGCCAGTACCGACAACTGACCCTTGATCGTGGTCAGCGCAAGACGCTGGTCCACACCAGTTTGCAGGAAGGCCAGCACCCTCGCCACCGAAAAGGAGTGAGGATGGATGCCCCTGGACTCACACCAGGCAAAATAAGCCTTCCAGGAACGGTAATAAATCTTACCGGACGAAGCCTTCCTAGCCTTAAGCAGGGTAGGAATGACCGCCGAAGAGATACCTCGATCTCTCAGGACCTGGCTTTCAACAGCCACGTCATTAAAGCCAGCGACTGTAAAGCAGGATGGAAGATCGGCCCCTGAGACAGCAGATCGTCCCGTAACGGGAGTCGCCAGGGAGGCTCGACGACCAGTTGCATGATGTCCGCGTACCAAGACCGGCACGGCCAGTCCGGGGCCACCAGAATCACCAACTTCGGTTCCGAGACCAACCTGCAAAGGAACCTGGACAACAACTGAATCGGGGGGAAGGCATAAATCAGACGATACTAGTTCCAAGGCACCACCAGCGCATCCAAGGCGTCTGCCAGAGGATCGCGCGTTCTTGCCACGAACCTTCCTACCTTGTTGTTTAGCCGGGACGCGAACAGATCCACATCCGGGGATCCCCATCTCGTGCACAGCATTTGAAACACCTCCAGCTGCAGGGACCATTCCCCCTGGTCCAGGGTCTGGCGGCTCAGATAATCGGCCTGCCAATTCTCCACACCCGGAATGTGAACTGCCGAAATCGCCGGGATATGTGTCTCGGCCCAAGACAGAATTCTGGTCACTTCCTGGGCCGCCCGGGCACTCCTGGTGCCCCCTTGGTGATTGATGTAGGCCACCGCAGGGCGGCCTCGAAGATGATCCGGCCAATGGAGCAGGCACAGCCTGATCGCTCACAATTCCAAGATGTTTATCGGCAGGGAGGATTCCTCCACCGACCAAGTGCCCTGGGCAGACATAGTGCCCAGAACGCTGGAGCCACCACAGAGGATACTCTATGGTCAGGTGACTCAAAGATACCCTCAGGTCCAAGGACTGAGGAAGTCTGTCCCATCTGGCCAGAATCTCGCATGTGAAACTGCAAACGGTATCGCCTCGAAGGCTGACACCATCAACCCCAGGGCCCGCATACAGGTCCTGAGCGACGAGGACATGTTGTCCCTGAGGGACCTGACCTTGTCCTGCAGGGTCCGGAGCTTGTCCTCTGGCAGAAACACCTTTGCTTGGGCAGAGTCCAGGACCATCCCCAAATAGGGGAGATGAACCGAAGGAGACAAAGTCGACTTTTGAACGTTGATAGTCCACCCGAACTCCTGGAGCGTCTGAACCGTAGTGGATAGATCGTGCAGCAGGCTCTGGCTGGCACTCGACCTTAAGAGGAGATCGTCCAGATATCCCAAGATCGCAATGCCCTGTGCCCGTAACAGGGCAAAAACCGGAGCCAGGACTTTGGTAAACACCCTTGGAGCCGAAGCGAGACCGAAAGGTAACGCCACAAACTGATAGTGTTCCTTTGCGATTGCGAATCGGAGGTACCTCTGATGACCCTCGAATATGGGGATGTGTAAATACGCATCCTTGAGGTCGATGGAAGCCAGGAAATCTCCCGGGCTCTGGGAGTGTAGAGGAGGGTCTCCGGTGTGTATATGTGAGTCACCACAAGGAAAGTCATACAAATGAAAGATGTACCTCAGTGAAGTGTTGGGTAGAAGCATAGTGAATGTGGAATGAGAGAGGATGAAAGGGGGCATGGGGGGTAGGGGAGAGTAACAAAAGCAAACCAACAAATATCAGACAACTTCACTTTTTTCCGCAAGGGGTCACTGTCAGTAGGGGCTCACTGCCCTCAACGGCCCACATAGGCATATACAGGATCACCCCTGACATTAACGAGACCGAGGGGAGAGACCGTGCGCCCTGGGGAAACGCGGTGAGCGGCAGAGCTAGCGACCCCTGGAGAGAAAATATCCAGAGCTGTGGTATAGGACTCACAGACAGCTCATAGGTAGCACCTTAGGCTGGTAGGAACAAAGTCTCTTATGGTCCTGTGCAGTGCAAAAATATAACAAAAAGAAATAAAACAAAAGAGAATACCTTACATGACTGGTAGGCAAGGCCCACGGGGGCTGACAGTCATCAAATGTAGCCTGGGTAAAACAATAGGGCACAGTCCAACGCCCTTAGAAATAAGAGAGGTAAGAAGAAAACCATACCGCTGATCAGAATAGCTGTACGTCAAGAGAACAAGATCAGCGATACCTGTTGCGGTGGGATGGCCCAAAAAGGCGTTGGCGCTTTGGTGATTCTTTTTGCGGGCTCCGTTGGTCAAAGGATCTTGGGAAAGCCGGTGGCCTGGAAGTCGAGGTGGATTGGGGAGCATCAGATTGTAGGGAGCGCACATAAGCTTCTGCCTCAGAGGGGTCCTGAAAAGACAGCTGCTCACCCATGTTGGATTTCAAGCGGAGGATAGCAGGGTAGGCTAAGGTAAATTTAACCTGTAACTGGTACAGCTGCGAGGAGATCTGCTGGAATGCTTTTCGTTTCTTGGAGACATCTATGGAATAATCGGCAAAAAGAAGAACCTTCACCCCATCTATCTGGAGAGATTTGGACTACCTGTATTTTTGAAGTATAAGATTTTTGTCAGCATAGTTCAAGAACTTTGCAATGATGGGTCTAGGGGTTGTGCGTTCGCTAGATGGCGCTCCAATGCGGTGAGCCCTTTCCACCACACATACACCGGGTATGCCAAGGGCCTCTGGGACTGACTCTGCAGGCACAAAAGTCAATTAGCTCTAGAGCAGGAAGAGATTCAGGGACCCCCACAAACCGGAGGTTACTGCGCCTGGCGCGGTTCTTCAGATCTTCTAGTTTTTGTGATAAGAACGCATTGATTTTATCCTGTTGCTGATCTTGTGCCTGTAGATGATACAGGTCATCTTCTAGGCTGGAGATCCGTTGCTCTGCCTCATTGAGCCTGGTGGCATGCTCATCCAGATCCCTCCGGATCATCAGCATCCCTGCTTGCACCGCCTTTTCCACTGTGCTCTGTATCGTGGGGGAGAGCAGGGAAGCGACCGCCTGAGCGATCCGCTCTGTGAGGTCGGGATCCAGTGGTGGAGGGGAGGGGGAGGAGGGAGCGCCTACCCCCATTATCGTCTGTGAGGCCTCCGCTGCGGCCTGAGGAGAAGGCACGGGCGGGTCAGGCGATGGCTCCGGGGTCGGCCGCGGGACGGACTTCTCAAGGAAACAGTCCATGATGATTGCGGGAGATCGCAGGGTCCACCAGGGAGCCGATGAAGCGGTCAGTGCGGGCGTATTAGCAGATTTTTCGGCCGGGTGTGGGAGCTAGCAAGGAGAGCGACTAGTCCATGCGGCGCCGGAACTGGAAGTGTACATTGCATTTTAAAGAAAGTTACAGAAGTGTAGATTGAAAAGGAAAGGACATTTTTTATAACAGTCTTACAATAACAATAAGATTTGAGTTGCAATTGTATACACTAATTACTTTTTTGGGTTTCCCCACGTCAAAGCTGAACCCCCCCTACAAAACAAATAATGTAAAAAAAATAATGCTATGTGTATTTTTACTTGGATCTTGGTGAATATTGAGTATTTCTTCCAGAACCGTGATCCAACATGAAAACACTCCTGTTAGAGCTGCACGATTCTGGCCAAAATGAGAATCACGATTTTTTAGCTTGGAATAAAGATCACGATTCTCTCACGATTCTCTGTGTAACAAAAAAAAATTGGGATAACTTTACTGTTACGTTTTTTTTTTATTCATTAAAGTCTATTAATTGCGTTTGAAAGACTGCTGCGCAAATACAGTGTGACATAAAATATTACAACAATCGCCATTTTATTCTGTAGGGTCTCTGCTAAAAAAAATATATAAAATGTTTGGGGGTTCTAAGTACTTTTCTAGCAAAAAAACTGATTTTAACTTGCAAGCAACAAATGTCAGAAAAAGATCCAGTCTTTAAGAGGTTAAACTTCCTTTCTCCCTGGCAGAGGGAAGAAAAAGATACAATGTAAACATTTTTGTTTATAGTTACTGGGAGACTTTGCTGATAGCCATTTGCTGGGAGGCTTTTTTTTTTTTTTTCCACAGCTGTTCTCTCTGCTATGCAGCTATGCAAAGAATCGAGCATATTTCAGGGTTAGATCGTCAGGAGGGGTGAATCGAGATCGCGATTTTCATACGATTAATCGTGCAGCTCTAACTCCTGTACTTTGCCTCTGTATGGGAGTTTCCTGCAATAAAGACCGGGCACTGCAGCTTTCTCTCCTCTTGCTGGGTGATTTGTCTTAGATCCACCCTGCTGTAGCTTTTTTTTTTTTTAATTTTTCAGGAAGACTGTTTATACTAACTTTATGCAATACATATTTTTTTCTGCAAATACATACTTTGTTTTTCTAAGTGCTAATATGATTTTTATGTAGCACCCTCCTAGATAGGTACTAGGAAGGAGAGTAGTTTGCTCTGCCTGCTTAACAGGGGAGTAGCAGCTAAAACATAGCCTGCTCCATCTGCTTAACAGGGGAGCCTGATCAATAGTTTGCCTGTTGCATGTGTCCAGGTGTGATTCATCTGGGCTGAGGGAGTGTCCCCACTTTATCCAATAGGGGAGCGTGTTGGACAGTGGAAGAAACCCAGCCAGTGACACACAGGCTTTGTAACTATCCCAGTGGGTTGGCACAAATAGTGGTGCATCCGGGGATACGTTATAAATGCCAAGGGAACATGGGACAGATTGTCTTTGGGCAAGAAGCCAGGTCCCAGGAGGAGGGTGATGGCTGTCTCTCCTCCTGTTTGCTGTGGAAGGTGGTCACAGGCAGTCAGCCTAGTGAACCAGGAGTGTGGAGCTGAGCCAGGAGGTCCAGGAAAGCTGACAAGTGGAGTTGGAGGCAGAGCAACCTTGGCAAAAACAGTGTCTGTGAGTACCGGGAAGCCCAGGGGTCTGCCAAGGAAGGGGGACCGCTCCAATGGAGTGTCAGTGGACAGGAGCTAGCACGCACAGCAAGTGAGAAAGGGGGTGCCAAGTTAAACTCTGACGAGTAACTTAAACAGGATCATACTTTCTATCTTTATATCAGTGGCAAGGTGAAGCAGCAGTCTTGCCGCACACACTACAGTCAGTTGTCCTCAGAATTGTGCATAGTTCATAGTTGGAGTATCCCACTCATCCCTTCTCCTATCCCAGTTCTAAATAAAACACAAAAACCAAATCCCCTGGACTGTTCATTGTCTGAGCCAGGCATTTAAAGTGATACGTTTCCACAGACTGTTGCTACGGGTAACCCAGGGGAATCCAGAAAGTGCAATTCTCAGCAGTCCTCTAGGGGGCAGTGTTACATTGATTAGACTTTTGTTATACTGTATGGTTAGATGGGATTATTATTATGTTATACTGTATGGTTAGATGGAATTGTTATTATGTTATACTGTATGGTTAGATGGGATTATTATTATGTAATACTGTATGGTTAGATTAGATTATATACATAAGGCTCAATTCACAAAGCTAACACACCATGATAAACATACCTATTTTAAAAATAATGACAGAAGTTATCAGCTAAAATCTAAAAATCACATAGGTAAATTAGGGAGCCGCCGTATGCCATAAATTGGTGGCGGTGGGGGAATTTACACCTGACAATCGGCTGTAAACCTGACAAGCCAACTGTCAGGTGTTAGATGGAAGTGATCAGGCAGCTGTGCAGCAGCTACCTGATCACTTTCACACCCCCCATAAGTGTCATTTCCTCCCCACATGCCTGCCATGTTTCCACATGCCTTTTGGCAGACCCAGGACCGGCATGATGGGTGCCACCGGGTCCCACTGGACCCATTCACTGGTCTTTCCTCTTGCTAACAACCTGGAAGCAATTTGTAAAATGTCACTTTCCGGAACCTGGTGTCACTTTCCCCAGCCAGTATGGCTGCAGAAGAAGCTAATAGAACATGATCCATTAACTTCGTTCAAGAGCTGGTGTGACCTTGATGTCCCAGAAAAGAGAACCTGTCACCAAAAAATAATCACATTAGGGTAATTTTGTCCTCTACATGATGAAAAATAAAGTTTAGTGAACATTTAAAAAAAATGTCAGAAATTAAAGTTACACCCAACTACCTAAACTTCCTCACCCAAACATGTTTTGAGCCCCCGCACGTATGAATATAAATAAAGACATGGATGAGCAAGTTTGGGGTGGAGAAACTAGACTGGCCTGCACAGAGTCCTAACCTCAACCTAATAGAATAAGAGTGGAGACTGCGAGCCAGGCCAACTCAATATTGAGCCCTACGGGCTGGCATGGCATTAAAGTTCATGTGCGTGTAAAGGCAGACGTCCCAATACTTTTGGTAATATAGTGTATGTGTGTTTTGGTTGCCTTTGCATGAAACAATTGTGATACACATGTTATATATCAGTGTACACACCAGAGTGAGGGCACTAATTCTAGGCCCATTACCCATGGTTAACTCTGATAACCTGTAGGGCGTCACCTATGGAAAATATAAGATATCAAAATTTGTTGCTGTTTCAAGGGTGTGTGCAGTTTTAAGGTTTGACATGTTGGGTATCTGTGTATGCGGTGCAGTCTTACCTTTTATATTTACAAAATGTGTAATATATTGCATTTTTGTGCCCTAAAATTATTTTTTAGTGTATTTTGTACTGAAATTTAGCGTTTCATATACCATTGTGCTAATAACTTGTGATATAACATTTTTTTTTTTTTTTTAAAGACACTACTTTTTTCTCTAGGGTGTCTGCTTTCCAAAAATATATAATGTTTAGTGGTTTCAACTAATCTTCATGCCTAAAATGATTTTTTAACATGTGCTCTGGCATTGAAAGGGTTAAGCTGGCCATATACAGTTTGATTTCTGTTCTATTCTCCATCCAAAATCATTTCTTAGAGCATTTCATCATTAAGTCAACACATTTTGTTTGGAAACCCTTTAATCCAGACATGCTATTTGAAAACATATTAAACCGGTTTCATTACAATATGTACAATTTCTCCTGAATATAAACCATTTTCAAAAATTAGAATTCTTTTCATTTGAAAAAAAAAAAAAAAAAATAATAAAAAACCTGCTTCTTCGAATTTTCTCATTACTACAGTCAAAAAGAAATGTAATTTCGGATTCAACTAACCAGTACAAAATCGATTGGGCATACTGAAAACGAAAGTTTTTAAATTGTGTAGATTTAGTGGAGATCTGAACTATGCATGAATCTATAATGCATATAAAAATATAAAAAAGAAAATAGCTCTGATTATTTCCCTTCTTTATGACTGGTATTTAATCTTCTAACTTCTAACACCCATTCCTTCCTTTCATTGTTCCAAATTTAGTTGAATGTATATTAAAACAAGAAAAAAAAATAGTTCTTCTGGATTATGCAAACAAATATGGTAGCAGTTAATGATGGGCTTGGTTTAGGATCTGAACCCATGTGTCGTGTCCGCTAAGAAGCTTTCACCTGTAGTGAGCAAACCATCTGTGACCAGGTCATTCCCTTCCCTGCAGCCATACTTACAGTGGTGAAAATAATTATTTGATCCACTGCAGGTTTTGTAAATTTGCTCACTTACAAAGGAATGAAGGGTCTATAATTGTTATCATAGGTATATTTTAAATTATAAAGATAGAATATCAAGCAAAAATCCAGAAAAAACACATGATACAAATGTTATAAATTGAGTTGCAGTTTAGTGAGTAAAATATGTATTTGATCCCCTACCAACCAACAACCAACAATAATTCTGGCTTCCACAGACTGGCTACAATATGTGCTCATGTGGTACAGTAAACCCCCGCTCTATCGCGGTTCAGTTTTTGCGCTCCCGGTATATCGCGTTATTTTAATTAAGACCCATTAATTCGGATATCGTGGTAATATTTCCCCATTTTGCGGTTATGTAGCGGTGAATCAGAGAATCAGAGCGAGGCTGCGGTGGAACACATGCCTCGCTCGTGGACCGCACCGAGGGCAGTGACGTTAGAGGGGGCGGTAACGCGATTCGGAGGATGTGCAGATGTGCTCCTTTGCCAACCACAAGCAAGGATGCCCGCAAGAATGCCACCTAAACGCCCATCATCTAAGGCTAAGGCTTCTGGTGAGCCAAAAAAGAAGAGGAAGTTCCTTATGATTCAGGAGAAGGTGAAACTTTTTGATATGATAAAGGAAGGACAGAGTTATGCTGCTGTAGCACGCCATGATGGTATGAATGAGTAAACGATTCGCTACATCAAAAAGGATGACAAGAATATCAGGGCAACTGCTGCACTGTCCATCAACCAAGCTGCAAAAAGAGTTGTTTCTTCTTGCAATAAAAACATTGTTAGGGTGGAAACTGCATTGGCCATTTGGATAGAAGATTGCAGAAAAAAAAGCATTACATTGGATGGTAACACCATTAAGACTCAGGCAAAGAAGCCGTACGACACTTTTGCCAATCAAGGAGGCTCTGAAGAAGGCGCTGCTGCTGCCGAACAGTCAGACAGCGACAATCCTGATCTGCCTTCTACCTCTAGTACAGGTATATCTTTATCAGGAGACTTTTCTGCCAGCAAGGGATGGTTTGACCGCTTCCAGAAAGACTATCAGTTGAAGAGCGTTTCATTGCAAGGTGAAGCTGCATCTGCCGACAAAGAAGCTGCATCTGCCGACAAAGAAGCTGCTGCAAGGTACACCAATGAGACCTTCAAGAGTTTCATCGAGGAGGGTGGGTACCAACCAGTGCAAGTCTTTAATATGGATGAGACCAGCTTGTTTTGGAAGAGAATGCCCAAACGGACCTACATCATGAAGGAGGAAGCCCGAGCCCCTGGATTCAAGGCTTATAAGGACAGAGTAACCTTGGTTATGTGTGGAAATGCTGCTGAGTTTATGATCAAACCAGCCCTGATCTACAAGGCCAAGAACCCCAGAGCACTGAAGCATAAAAACAAGAACCAGCTACCAGTCCATTGGATGCATAACCCTAAGGCTTGGATAACTAAACGCCTCACAACTGAGTGGTTCCATAATAGTTTCACCCCAGCCGTCAAGGTCTACCTTGCCGAACTTGGCCTTGATTTTAAGGTGCTTCTGCTGATGAATAATGCAGGAGGCCATGCCATGGATCTATTGTACGAAGGAGTACAAGTTGAGTTCCTTCCACCCAACACCACGTCTTTAATTCAGCCCATGGACCAGGGTGTGATACGAGCATTCAAGGCGCTGTACACTCGCAACTCCTTGAATCATCTTGTTGAATCCATGAACAATGATGAAAATTTTAATTTGAAGGACTACTGGCGTAATTACACCATTGCAACCTGTCTGGAGAACATTCAAAAGGCCCTCAATGAGATGAAGAAGGAGACCCTGCATGCCTGTTGGAAGAAGTTTGGCCAGAAATTATTCATGATTATGAAGGGTTCTCTCCTGACGAAGTTCATCATTCAGCTGTGGACAAGTCAATTAGGCTGGCGAAGTTGCTAGGAGGTGAAGGTTTTCAGGATATGACCTAGGACAACGTCAATGACCTAATTGAAACCCATTTAGCTCCACTAACCGATGAGGATCTGACAGAACTCCCCAAGTCAGCGAGTGAGGAGGAAGTGGAGGAACATGAGGGGGAGGAAGAAGATGAAGGCTTGTCAACTGAGCGCCTTGGCAGGGTCATGCGTACGGCCAATGACCTGAAACAGATGTTAGTTGAGTGGGATCCTGACATGGTTCGTTCACTGCAGTCCCAAAACAGCATTGATGGAGCCATCCAGGGGTACAAGAACCTCCTCCCCAAAAGAAGAAACCCGCCCAGCAACTGCCTATAACTATGTTCTTCACAAAACAGAAGAAGTTCGCATCCACCCCAAGTACCTCCACAGCCACCTCTGATGTAGAAGTGGAGGTCATGGAGCAGCAAGAAGATGCCCCACCTACACCTAAGGAAGCGCCTGCGCCTTCAGAAGGACAGTAGCTGCTCTTATTTGCTTATTTGCTGCTTATCGTCATCTTCTTTTCTGCTGAGCACAGTACTGTATGTACAGTACATACAATACTGTACTCCTGTACTCTATTTTTTACTGTACTATACAGTATACTGTTAGCACAATATTTTTGTGTTTTTACAATGCTCTTGCTCTCTCTCTATCTTTTATGTGTTTTTATTGCTTAAAAGTTTGTTTAAAGACCTTTAAATGCTATTAAAAAGTTAACAAAACATGCCTAGGGTGTATTTAACTACTTGCCGACCGCCGCAAGTAAATATACTGCGGCGGTCAGCCCCGGCCAGGCAAAGTGACGTATATATACGTCACTAGCCTGTCACCGGCTTGTGAGCCAATAGCGGGCGAGCGCGCGCCCACTGAGGCGCCCGCCCGCCGCGGCTCGTTCACTAAGCAGTCAGTGCGTGTGACCGGCGGACCCCATGTCGGTAGAGCGGGAGAAAGGCAGGCGGCTAATGTAAACAAGCCGCCTGTCATTTTCCCCTGTGTAAAAATGGAGATCAGACGGTTCTACTATGTAGAACCGTTGATCTCTGTTTTTACAATAGTAGACCCATCACAGTTAGAAACACGTCCCTAGGACACACTTAACCCCTCCCTCTCCAATACAGTTAACCCCTTCCCTGCCAGTGTCATTTTTACAGTAACAGTGCATATGTATAGCACTGATTACTGCAGTAATGTCACTGGTAACCCCAAAAGTGTCAAAAATGTCAGTCAAGGGTCCGATCTGTCCGCCGCAATGTCGCAGTCCCGCAAAAAAAATCGCAGATCGCCGCCATTACGCGTTAAAAAAGAAACACCAAAAAAAGTGCGTAAATTTTGAAAAAATAACAATATTTTTCACATTTTTTTATATGAAATTCCCCCAAAAAAATGTAAAAATCTAATTTTTTTTTACCAAACATATGTAGCATAAAACAAATTTGCCGAAAATGTTAAAAAAATTAGATTTTTACATTTTTTTGGGGGAATTTCATATAAAAAAATGTGAAAAATATTGTTATTTTTTCAAAATTTACGCACTTTTTTTGTTTATAGCGCATGATCAAAAAATCGCACAGGTGATCAAATACCACCAAAAGAAAGCTCTGTTTGTGGGAAAAAAAGGACGTCAAATTTGTTTAGGTACAGCGTCGCACGACCGCGCAATTGTCCGTTAAAGTCATGCAGTAAAAAATCGCAAAAAACCCCCTGGTCAGGAAGGGGGTAAAATCTTCCGGGGCTTAAGTGGTTAAATAGGTTCTTTCTATTACACGTATTTTCACTTTTCGCGGGTGGTTTCGGAACATAACCCCCGCGATGGAGGGGGGTTTGCTGTACACAAATTAGTCCTGTCAATTTAAGAAGGTGCTCCTAACGACAATTTGATTTGTGTATAAAAGACACCTGTCCATAGAATCTCTTTCTTCCATTCAAACCTCACCATCACAGGCAAGACCCAAGAGCTGTCAAAGGATGTCAGGGACAAGATTGTAGACCTGCAAAAGGCTGAGATGGGCTACAAGACCATCAGCAAGAAGCTTGGTGAGAAGGAGACAACTGTGGGAGCAATTATTCACAAATGGAATAACCATCAATCGCCCTCATTCTGGAGCTCCATGCAAGATTTCGCCTCATGGGGTAAGGATGATCGTGAGAAAATTGAAGGATTAGGCCAGAACTACATGGGAGGAGCTTGTGAGTGATCTCAAGGCAGTTGGGACCACAGTCACCAAAGGCCACAGACACCAAACAAACCATTGGTAACACAATACGCTGCCATGAATCCTACCACACCCTCAAGGTCTCCCTCCTCAAGAAGGCACGCTCGCTTTGTTTGGGGGAAAAGAATGCTGACTATAACCTATGACACCATCCCTATAGTCAAGCATGGAGGTGGAAAAATTATGCTTTGAGGCTGTTTCTCTGCTAAAGGCACTGGCAAACTTTACCACATTGAGGGGCCAATGGACGGGGCCACGTATTGTGAAATCTGGGATGAGAACCTTACCTCAGCCAAAACACTGAAGATGTGCTGTGGATGGGTGTTCCAGTATGACAATGGCTCAAAACATACTGCCATGGCAACAAAGGAGTGGCTCAAGAAGAAGCACATTAGGGTCATGGAGTGACCTAGCCAGGCTCCAGACCTTAATCCTATAGAACATCTATGGAAACTTCGAGTTGCCAAGTGAAAGCTGAGAAACCTTAAGGATTTTGAGAAGCTCTGATGAGAAGAGTCTACCAAAATCCCTCCTGAGATGTGTGCAAACCTGGTCACCAATTACAAGAAACATCTTACTTCTGTGCTTGCCAACAAGGGTTTCTCCACCAAGTACTAAGTCATGTTTTTCTTGGGGATCAAATACTTATTTTACTCACTGAACTGCAACTTAATTAATAATACTTGTATCATGTGTTTTTTCTGGATTTTTGGTTGATATTCTGTCTCTATCATTTAAAATACACCTGTGATAACAATTATAGACCCTTTATTTTTTTGTAAGTGGGCAAACATACAAAATCTGCAGGAGATCAAATAATTATTTTCTCTACTGTATCTAGGGGCATGTATACGACCTCTGGTTGCTGGTTTTCACACGTGGGTTTGATTCCTAGTGTGGACATGAATGAGCTAATTTCTAGTAGCAAGGAGTAAAGTTTTGAAAGGTTATTTCTACTGGTTTGTTTTCAATAGCTGTAGATGAGGATATTTTAACCTTTTTTGCTTTAAAAAAAAAAAAAATTATGACAAAGTTTAACACAAAACTAAAACTAGTAGACCAAGTGGTGTATCGATACAAGTTCATATGGTGGTCAGTACCTAACTGGTTTTATAACCCCCTTCACCAACAAACACACCAGTCTCCCCCTCCCCCCTTGCTATTGGTAGTATTGGTAATCAAGAAATTGCAGCAGGTTCCCTTATTGATAAGACAAACTGTAGAACAACTGGGACTCGTTTACACATGCGACAAGGACTGCGCTGCAACCACATGGATTGTATGTGGTTATGGGGCAGTTGCAGCACGCCCCCATTTACTTGAATGATGCCTCTTTAATACCTACTTTAAGCCTGTAAATGCACCAATGCACCACAACTGCATGCATTCAACACGACTGGAGTTTCCCATTATACCCAAGAGATGTAGTTTCAAGTCAAGAGAAGCAGGTGACCCTATCATATCATGTAGCAATTGAACCATTTGTTTTTAATATGCCTTGATAATCAGACAGTCCCACGGCATATGCCATAGAGTACCCATGGCTCCCTGACATTTTTGACATAATAGTTTGTTAACCACTTGCCGACCGGCGCACGACTATTTACTGCAGCAGTCAGCCGCTCTTGGGCAAACCGACGTAGGGCTACGTCACTCGCCCAGGAGCCTGCAGGGGGCGAGCGCACGCCGCCGGAGGTGCGCTCCCGCCCCGCTCGTTCACAGGGATCCCCGCGCGTGTGACCGGCGGCTCCGATGTCCGCCGTCCACTCGCAATCTCCCGCAGGAGAGGGAGAAAGGCAGACGGCTGATGTAAACACACCCGTCTGTCATTACAGAGACAGAGACTATACAATCCTGCTATGTACGATCGTATGTCTCTGTGGTTACATCACAAGCCACCCCCCCCCCCCCACAGTTAGAAACACGCCCCTAGGGATACATTTAACCCACTGATCACCAATAAAGTTAACCCCTTCCCTGCCAGTGTCATTTTTACAGTAACAGTGCATATGTATAGCACTGATTACTGTAGTAATGTCACTGGTACCCCCAAAAGTGTCAAAAATGTCAGTCAGGGGTCCGATCTGTCCGCCGCAATGTCGCAGTCCCGCAAAAAAAATGTCAGATCGCCGACATTACTAGTTTAAAAAAAACAATAAAAGTGACATAAATCTTTCCCGTAGTTAGTAAACGCAATAACTTTTGCGCAAACCAATCAAAATACGCTTATTGCAATTTTTTTTTACCAAAAATATGTAGCAAAAAAACAAATTGGCCTAAAATTAAAAAATTTTGATTTTTACATTTTTTTTTTGAGAATTTCATATAAACAAATGTGAAAAATATTGTTATTTATTCAAAATTGTCGCTTTTTTTTGTTTATAGCGCAAAAAATAACAATGGCACAGGTGATCAAATACCACCAAAAGAAAGCTCTGTTTGTGGGAAAAAGGACGTGAATTTCATTTGAGTACAACGTCGCACGACCGTGCAATTGTCCGTTAAAGTCACGCAGTGACGAATCACAAAATAGGGCCTGGTCTTTGAGCAGCCAAATCCTCTGGGGCTTAAGTGGTTAAAGGGATCAGAACAAAAAAAATTACTGGTGTTAAATATGAACTGTGGAGGATGTACTTATGCGTCGGTTTACCTGACATTTTTTGAGCCTCTAATTTTTCCTTCAACTCCTCATCTTGAATTAGACTCAGTTCTCCTTCCCATAATTTTTTTTAACAGGCTTCTAGCCTTTGGTGCAATAAGCAAGAAAAAATGATTGGAGATACGTTAGAATAAGAGGTAGCATATATAATGGGGATGACCGGGAGGATATAGGATGTGTTCTAGGTGTGCCTCAAATTGGCCATTGGCCAAATTCCCTTTTCAACTGTTGAAAAGACTTCACTCACCCATCTCTTATGATACTGTATGTAATCCCCCAATAACTCCAGAGACTAAGGTCACGGATCTGTTGGAACTTGACCAGGCCCACCTTTTGTTTGGCATGAGTTTACGGAATACAGTTCTCTTCATACTGTTAAGAGCTAAGAACCAGACCATGGTAGCTTGTTTCTGGGTCCTCTAGCTACAGTGAGGAAAGAATCTGTAACTGAAACATTAGGTATTCCCCCAAATCTTTGACACATTTTCTTTTAAAAATGCCTGGGATACACATGGATTAAGCAAGACTATTTGGTTGGGCTCACACGAGTAGACTGTGACCGGCTCTTAATGGAGCCGGTTCACACAGCCCCAGGACGGCTGCAGGGCGGTTTGTGAAGGCGCCCTGTGCGTCTTCTGGTCAGTTCCAGGTCCGAATTCAGCCAAACATTTTGGCCTGATTCATCCCTGAAACGGAAAACAGAGACACACAGCACCTTCACACAACAGCGTGAACCCAGCCTTAAAGGGATCTGTACCTAAACTATCACTGTTTTACTGGGTTGAATTAAAAAGAGAATTAAAAGACTGCAATATTTACCCTTATCGGTGATATTGGTGCTCAAGGCTCCCCATCATACTCGAATCCTAGGCATATGGGTATGACGAAACATACGTCGGGTGGTCCCTCATTGGTGGAGGCAGACGCATGTGCAGTGGAGGGCAACGGCGGCCATCTTTTTGGATTGAAACAGCTATATCCACGCTGACACACCAAACGCTACTGCCACTCTGCTAATATGCGAGTGTAATGTATTTGTTTTATTACAATAAATGGTTTATTTTGGATACATTGCACTATGAGAGGCTCCCTTTGTGTCTTTGAGAACCATGTTCACAAGGGATAAACAGCTTTTGGAGTACGATTGATTACGGATATCTACTGGGAGGATGTTCTCTGCCTGCTGATATCAGCTGATACATACTGCCTTTAAGATTTTGAGATCTGGTAAGGGTATTTAATATGCCTCTATTGGTGGTGATTCTGTGTCACCTGGTCTTTCCTGGGAGTGTTGATGGATGTCATCGTTAATCAACACGTGGATATTTGCTATTTATGTGGATTTTAAAGGACATTTCCTTTTAAAATTTATGCAAACTTTTTATTAATATAAACGCTACAATTTATACCTTTTATATCTGTTAAATCTATCTGTTAACGCAGTTTTAGTTAACATTTATCTACAGACTGACAAGTATGAATGTCCCTTGAGAAAAGTAATATTATAACACATGAAGCAGGAAATTGGTCAAAAGCGCAGAAAATGTGAGCAAATCAGAAGCTTGTGAAAAACGTTCTCACCATAGTGCTATTTTTAGGTTACTACATATATACCAGCATAACAAAAAACAACACCTCTAAAAACCTTCTGTTCTGTTACCGACATCTATCTCTAAACCTATTTGCCACATCTCAGTATAGGCTGTGGAGTATTCAGTTTCTGGTGAGTCAAAGCAAGAGGTGACACTGAAAACATTATTTGAATTTGAATGTTAATCTTCTATTGAAGTGTTACCAGCAACAGGTCAATACTGGAAAATGGAGTCCACCCTTAAATATAGGCAAAACTTTCTTTTTAATTTTGGATAGAGCATGGAAGGGTTATAACCCACTTACATTTTATTTTTGCCAGCTTTGTCCCATTGGGGAGATTTACCTTTACTTCCTGCCCCATAGCCAAACAGGAAGTGAGAGGAAAACCCTGAAAATTAAAGTATAACTAAAGGCAAACCTTTTTCCTGGTGCCTCCATGGCAGCATATTAGTGATAGAGCTCCGCCTCTACTCCTCCCTCAGGACCAGTGAGTAGCATAAAAGAAAGGCCCAGCCCCCTATCCCATAATTCTCTTTTTTTTCCTCATACCTTCCTGACTGGTGAAGAATAAGCAGTATGTCCATACCTCTGCCTTTTGGCAGCTTCCGCCGGGTTCAGCCTCTCCCGTGCGCAGTCCCTGCTCTTGGGTCGCTCAAAGCACTAATAAGGCCGGGAATCCCTTCTGTGGATGTGGATCTTTGGGCTATCATGTGCAGTGTTTCCTCATAGGAACGCATACTGCCTTCTGTCTCTTTAAATACAGATGTTTGGATTTGCAGGATTTTGCGTGAGGACCGTCTTTTTTTTTTTTCCTCTTTTTTGCAGTTTGGGTTCCCCTTTAGGTTTCCCAATATCTTTTTTTGTTTTGGTTTTGTTTGTTGTTTTTGTTGTTACTTCTCTCCCCTTTCTTCTTTGCTCTCCTTTCCCCCCTTTTCTTTCCTCTCTCTCCCCTTTGCTTCTTTCTTACCTCCTCTGTGTCTGTCTCTTTAAAACTGGCCGGCATCCGATCCTTTTGCGGGTGTCATCAGGTCTGTTATTTCCCCCTACATCGCCTTCAGCTTTAGGCCGCCCCTCTCCTGTGCGTTGTACAGCCGCATCTCTGGAAGCCTCCTCGCTGGGACGGAGAGTAGAGCCGTCCTCGAGGAGCACTCTGCGCATGCGCGGGCTCATGCGCAGTTTAGTTGAGGCCCGGGTGGCCATCTTGGATGTGGGAACCAGGTAGCAGTTTGCCCTGAGTTCCCACAGGAGTTAGAGGGTTTTCCTTACTTCCTTTGCTATTAAAGGGCCATTCCTCCTTCTGCCTACCTGAGGACAGCATCTCTTCCCTGCTCCCTCTGATTTCCTTAAAGCCCTTGGTAAGAGGCACTTTGCCACTTTTTTTCTTTCCCTTTCTTTCTCTTCTTTCTCCCCTTCCCTTTTCTTCCCATTTAACCTTGATGGCAGGTTGTGGAATTAATTTTAAAAATAAACCTATCTTTTTTTTTTTTCCCTTCCTTCCCTTCTTTTTTTCCCTTTTTTACAGCCGGTCCTCCTGCAACGCCCTGCAATGAGCCACTCGTCCAACCAAGATCCTCACAATAGGTATGGGACCACCTCTCGTAAGTATTAAAAAACGAAGAAAAAGAGTGCATTTATGGACTAACAAATGTCCTTTATTCCAGCCCGGCTCACTCCAAGAGATCCGGAAAGTCCTCAAGGCATCGCGGCTATGACAGTCCAGACCGCAGATCAAGATCATCCCACTATAGATCTTCAGAGAGATCGAGATCAAGACATCATTGCTCTCCTTCTCCACCATCCCGCTCCTCGAGGAAGAAGTGCTGGGCTTGTGGCACAGTCCCTTTACCAGGAAAATTGGTCTGCCAGGACTGTTTTAGAGACTACGTGTCCATCCGCGAGCTGGAGAACCAACAAGTAGTAGACCTGCTCAAGCAGACTATGAAGGATTCCCTCTCGGAATTGACAACTCTGGTCCCTGCACAGACAGCTCCTTCTACAGCTCAGGTTTCCGGACAGGGATGCTGGCGCTCCAGGCCCCTCAGGCCTAAATATTTCTCGCCCTTCGGCTCCATTGCATGGGGAAGCATCTTCGGAGCACCTCTCGGAGGAATCCTCAGAGGAGTCGGACCTTTCAGGCTTTAGTTATGCCTTAGTCCCACCCTTTATTCAGGCAGTAAAGACGGCGATTGCCTGGGAGGATCCCAAAGAACCCATTCCAAAATCGAGGACATACTTTCCCTTCCCAAAAAGGAAGCAACTATGCTTTCCTCTAATGGGCGAGATAAGAGAAATCATGCCAGTGGTAGATGCCACAGTCATACGACTCACCAAAAATGTCACTCTGCCCATGGAGGATTCAGCTTCTTTTAAAGACCCTTTGGATTGAAGAATCGACCTAGACCTAAAGAGGAGCTACTTGGCTTTGTAAACAAGCGATTGCCCTCACGTCTGTCTCCAATGCCATCAGGGCATGGACTGAAAATGTTGAGACTTAATTGGGGAGGTCGCCATTGATACCATCTGCTGTTCTGTACGGTCAATTTCCCATACAGTAATGGCCAAGAGGGCCCTCTGGCTAAAGCCTTGGACAGCTGATCTTGCATCTAAGCAGAGTTGGTGTAGGATCCCGTTTGATGGTAAAGCCCTCTTTGGGGAAAAACTGGACAAGGCAATTTCCAGGGTGACTGGAGGCAATTCTGGTCTCCTTCCTCAAGGCAGAAAAGTCAGAAGAACTATAGTCTATTCATCTAGATTCTGACCCTCAAGTTCCAGGGATTATAGGCAATCCAGACAGAACAGGGTAACAGAAGGCCCTGGAGAGGCACCCAGGCCTCCTTTATGAACACTCGCAAAACCAAGGCTTTCACCACCCCCAAGAGGTAGCGAAGCCTTTTTGACATCAGAAGATTCCAGTCTCTCCCGGTTGGACAAAGACTGCAGGCCTTTCTCCCAGTTTGGGCTACTCATTGCCAGGACCCTTGGGTTCTGTCAACAATCCGTCTGGGTCACCAGTGGGTATTCTCTCATCCTCCTCCTCACGCCTCTTTTCAGGAGACAAGGATACCAGCCTCTCCATCAAAAGCATTGGCATTATCCCAATTCCTGACAGACCTTCAGCTTCAGGGTGCAGCCATGCCAATTCCATTGGCGGAGCGTTACACAGGCTTCTATTCCCCACTCTTTCTAGTTCAAAAGAAGACGGGAGGTTGGAGGCCGGTGATAGATCTCAAAAGGCTCAACCGATATATAGAGCTCGAGAGCTTCAAGATGGAGTCTTTGCAAACTATCATCCAGGTCATCCAACCAGGAGATTGGTTAATATCTCTCGATCTTCAAGACGCATATCTACATATCCCAATCTTTCCAGCTTATCAGAGATTTCTGAGATTCGCAGTAGGCAAGACACATCTTCAGTTCAGGATTCTTCCATTCGGGCTCTGCAGATCTCCTCGAGTATTCACCAAGATTCTGATAACTGTTCTCGCCCCCCTCAGGGAGAGGGGGTTAAGAGTGTATCATTATCTAGACGACATTCTCCTATTAGCAAGCAACCTGGATCAGCTCAGATCCCACAGGGAGATTCTTCTTCAAACCCTACAGGAATTTGGTTGGCTCATAACCTGTCCCCGACACAACAGGCGATTTATCTGAGGGCCATGTTCAATACCCATGTGGGGACAGTGTCATTACCTCTCCAGAAGATGGATATGATCATTCAGAGGATGTTCACTGTCATTTGGAGTACTCATCTGACGGCCTCTCAGTGTCTGAGTTTAGTGGGCACAATGTCCTCATGTATACCCATGGTTCCGTGGTCCCACTGGCACTTGAGGCTCTTCCAATCAGTTTTTATGGCACAGTGAAGAAAACAACATCTTTCCCAGAAGATCCAAGTGACCAGCTTAATCCGCAGAAGCCAATATTGGTGGATGAAGAGAGAGAACCTCGCCAACCTCCATCACCTAGGCTGGTTCAACTGGACCATCCTTACGTCCGATGCAAGCGGACAAGGTTGGGGCGCCCATTGCGGAGATGTCAAGCTACAGGGAAAATGGTCTCACTCAACCAGAGGAGTGGTATCCAATGTTCTAGAACTAAGAACGACATTCCTGGCTCTGATTTCCTTGACGCCCCTCCTCCAGGGCCACAGAATTCTCCTAAGGTTGGACAACAAGGCGGCAGTGGCATACCTACTAAGACAAGGGGGTACTCGCAGCAGGACCCTCCTATGGGAGGTCGAACCCATAATGCTATGGGCAGAAAGGAACCTGTGAGATCTCACTATCCAGAAGGTTCATAGACAACAACGAGTGGACTCTACATCCCCACGTCTTTCTCCAAATCTCCAACCTCTGGTACCCTCCTCAAGTGGACATGTTTGCCACTCCGGAAAACTCAAAATTCCCCATATTCTACTCTCGCCTTCCCTACACTCAGACGGAAGCAGTCGATGCCCTGACATGCCCATGAAATTTCTCTACGGCATATGCCTTTCCTCCTCGCCCGCTGATTCCGAAGTTTCTCCAGAGACTCCTCAGAGAATCAGTACAAATTCTAGCGATACTCCCATTTTGGCTGAAGAGACTGTGGTTCTCTCTGGCCATCCGTCTCAGTGTGGAACCCCCCATCAGGATTCCTCCTTTTCCCGACCTACTATCCCAGCAGGGACTATGTCATCCGAACCCTCAGAGGTTGGATCTTCAGGTTTGGAAACTGAGAGGCGAAGGTTATAGTCCTTAGGATGTACCCCTGGAGTCATCTCGACACTGCTGAGGGCCAGAAAGCCCTCCACCAACGCGGTCTATTCTAAAATCTGGAATACGTTCCTAGCATTTGCCGCAGGGCAGGACTTCAACCCCATCCTTCCCTCTACCTCTCAAGTTTTGGCCTTCCTGCAGACAGGATTGGATTTAGGGTTGGGTCTAAGCTCCCTTAAGGTGCAAGTAGCAGCGATCTCGGCTGGAACCAACAAGAGATGGGCAGAAGATCCTCTAGTGGTTACCTTTTTAAGAGGAGTATTGAAGATCCGTCCTCCCATCAGGTGCCCTTTTCCACAATGGGATCTTACCCTAGTCTTGGAGGTTCTATCCAACCCCCGCTTTTCTCCTGTGGAACATGCATCTCTGTGGAATTTGTCGTTACAAACCGCCTTCCTCTTAGCCATCACCTCTGGCAGATGAGTCTCTGAACTGCATGCCCTAGGAATAAGTGAAGATCACATTACCTTCTTCCCGGACAGAGTGGAAGTTTTTCCTATGCAGGGTTTCATCCCTAAAGTCTCCTCTTCTTCTCATCTTCTAGAGCCTTGAGCTCTTCCGGTCTTCCAGAACTCAGACTCAACTCATCATGACCTAGACATCTCTAGGGTTCTTCGGGCTTATCTAGAAGCCACAAGCTCATTTAGAAATTCTAATAGTCTGTTCGTCACCCCCTTCGGGAAAAACAGGGGCGAGGAGGCCACCAAAAGGAGTCTACCTTCATGGATCATCAAGCTCATCCAGAAAACCTATAAGGTCAAGGGGCTATCTCCACCTTCCCAGGTGAGAGCTCATTCAACCAGGGCAGTCTCAGTTTCCTGGGCGGCAAGGGCCAACGTTTCCTTAGAGACGGTTTGCAGGGCCGCCTCATGGTCATCACGTCATACGTTCTTCAAGCATTACCGTATCAACCCAGGGTCTCTCACAACTGTGGAGTTCGGTAGAAGAACTATTCAGTCAGCCGTGTCTTTGTCCAATTACAGATTCACACATTCAGCATTACCCACCCATTTTCTTTGCTAGTTATTTATCACTAGTATGCTGCCATGGAGGCACCAGGAAAATGTAAAATTGTATCATACTTACCGTAATTTTCCTTTCCTGGTGCCTATCCATGGCAGCATATGCTCCCACCCCTGGTATTCTATATGACAGAGAATGATGGGATAGGGGGCTGGGCCTTTCTTTTTTTTTTTTTTTTTCTCCAAAACATTTTATTGTGACAAAATGAAATGACATAAGAAGTGAACATCACTTTCAAGCAATACAAAGCAATACAAAGATCATTGAAAAGAGAAAAAAAAAACAAAAAAAACAACAGGATGAACCGCAGTATCATGTACTGAAAATAGGGTGGGTGAACAAACCATGACTCAATCATACCGGGAAGTATAGGAAAGTACAAGATCAACGTACGATAGACATTGTAAACCGTTCAAGGAGGTGAGGACAATCTTGTTCCCCCTTCCCTTGGTGCAGGACCATGGTGAGAACACAAACATGAATCAATTGCAACCTCCACCTCTGTTGGGTGTGCCACGACCGAGGCATCTTCAAGGGCAGTGGTGGCCCCCTTCACATGTCCGGACACCCCCAGAGGGGAACACGCTGTGTCCGGGCACAGGGGGCAACCATTAATGGTGTGTAGGTCGTCCTGGGGCAGGGAGTTCTGAAGAAATCCACTGGAGGGGTCGGTGGAGTTAAGCGTTCTGGCCCATAAGCGTGGTCGGGACTGCGGTTTGGGGGGAAACAGGGGAGCACCTGGGAGGGGGGGGGGGGGGGGACGAGGGGGTGGGGGGGTAGGTGGAGAGACAAAAGGAGAGGACGCTAGATAGAAAGAGAAGGAAAGAAAAAAGGGGGGAGAGAGCAAGGAAGGATATACTCAGAAGAGATATGTGACGCCCGTGGCATTAGGGGGGGGGGGACCCGACCAAGAACGTAATCAACGTAATCAGTGTTTGACGGGAAAATATGCCCGAGGCGACCCGAACCCGACACGACAATAGCTAGCAGCTAGGATGTGGTTGTCAATGTCCTAAAGTCCGGAAGTGTCGTGAAGTGTATCCAGGAAGCCCAGGTCGTATAATATTTGTGGTGGGTATCTTTAGCCTGCGCAATAGTGTCTTCCATTTCTGCCACCCTTTGGACCCTCTTCAACCATTCCGCAACCGTGGGGGGGGAGGTAGAACGCCAGTGACAGGGCACACACATCCTGGCAGCGTTGATAAGGTGTAGTGTGAGGGACTTCTTGTAACTGGAGTAGGGTAAGGAGGTGTGGTGAAGCAAATATTGCGCCGGAGTAAAATCAGGAGTATATGTGGTGATTCGGGGAATCAGGGATTGCACCTCCCTCCAGAACGGCTGGACTAAAGGGCAGTCCCACCAGACATGCAAAAGGGAGCCCGGATGCAGGCCACATCTCCAACAAGTAGGAGAGTTAGCCGAGGAGAACTTGTGTAATAATTCAGGAGTTCGGTACCATTTAGCATAGAGTTTGTAGCCAGTTTCCTGGGCAAGGACATTTAGGGATCCCTTGTGCATGTGGTAGTGAATTCTCGTCCAGTCGTCCTCAGAGAGGCTCCTGCCAAGGTCCCTCTCCCACCTAGACCGAAGTGCCTTCGTGTGTGCGTGGTCAACCGGAAAGAGCATAGTATATAATATGGATATCAAATGACGGTGTGGCCCTGGCGCTTCACAAAGTCGTTCAAATGAAGTAAGGGAGCGGGTCCAATCCGCCACCGGCTGTGCGCTGTGCAGGAAGTGTCTAACTTGTAAAAAGCTGTAGAACGGAACATCTACGGACGGGTATTTGAGGCGAAGGGCCTGTTGCGTAAGAGGGCGAGCGTCAGCAAAAAAGTGACGTGCCTGAAAGGGCATGTCCACGGTGGGCCCCGTGGAAGGGACATAAGGGAGATCAGGTGGGAATTCTGGAGAAGCGCACAGGGGTAGCAGTGGACTAAGTTTCGGGGAAAGATCTAATTTATGGCGGATCGTTTGAAAGAGGTGCAGGGTTGCACCCGTGACGGGATGGGTCAGAATAGAGCGTGGAGTCTTGGACAGCGTCACCCATGGGAGATGATGTGCGGGAATGGTGGACACCGCAGACTCCAAGGACACCCAGTCCTATGGGCCTTTCTTTTATGCTACTCACTGGTCCTGAGGGAGGAGTAGAGGCGGAGCTCTATCACTAGTATGCTGCCATGGATAGGCACCAGGAAAGGAAAATTACGGTAAGTATGATACAATTTTCTGTTTTTTTAGCTTTGGATAGAGTGGAGATGGATTAGAACACCTGTCAGTTTTTATTGCTAGTTCTGGTGACCCGAGGGTCCCCAAGGAATTCCCTTAATTTCCAGGGATTTTCACTTACTTCCTGTTTGACTATGGGAAGTGAAGGGAAATCTCTGAAAGTGGACACAGATGGCAAAAAATAAACTGACGGGTTATAACCCTCGCTTACGCTATCCAAAATGAAAAAAAAAAAGTTTTTGCCTATAGGTTTCCTTTAAGGGATTTTCTTGGGGACTTCCAGGTCACCAGAACTTGTGTCCCCATTGGAAGATTTCCCCTCTATTTCTTTTCTGGACACAACCCAAAATATAGGATTTTCTTTTACTTTCACTGATAGTGGTAAACAGGACAAATAGAGAGGGTGAATCTCCCTAATTTGGGCACAGACTGCAATAAAAAACTGCCATGTGTTCTAATCCTTCTTATCTCTTGCCAAAACTAAAAAAAAAAAAAAGTTTTGGCTTTAGTTTTACTTTAAAGGAAGCCTGTATTGAAAGAAATAACGCAGGCCATACAATATGCAATTTCCTTTCAAAGCAAAGGAGAGAAAATTGCTTGATTTCCCCATTAACACTGCAGCTCTATTGTGTTCTGCCAGCAGGGAGACTAGAGACTGGCAGCTTTAAACCAAACAAGCTGGTTGTACTTCAAGTGAATTGGTGGATTAACTTCAGTGCAACCAGCCTGTCCATAGATGCAGGGGCAGACTGGCAACTTTCAGCCCAGGGGACAAGTACAAACCAGAGGCCCATGGTGCAGCAACTCGCCCCCCCCCTCCCACTTTCCCTATTTCCGCCCCCCTCCTGACCCCCATTCCAGGCTGAAGCCATGCTCCAGGTACTCTCTACTCACTGGCTGAATCGGAGTTCCCAACAAGGGGCGGTTTGGAGGAGCTGGGGCAGGGGAGGAGAGTCTCCAGTGGGGCATGGAACCGGCCCCTGCTCAGACAGTTTACACCATCTATTCTGGGGGGGAGGCCTGCACTTTTTCCTTGTTTTCAGCCAGCACTCAGTAGGTCATTGGTGGGAACTTTTTACTTCTCTTCACCAGGAATCCTTTAGGAGTGTCTGTGGCAGAAGCAGTGCAGCCTTTATTTTTTCTTTTTTTTTTAGGACATCAGAGAGGCCCAGGGGGCAATTGCCCCCTGCCCTCTGGCCCAGTCCTCCCCTGCATAGATGGATCAAAATTCATATGGTTCCTGCTGCAGGGTGGCTGCCATTGTTAACCACTTTTTGTGTGTAAAGCCAAATTACATTTCTGAAGTCAGCAAAATAACATTTTTGTGCATCACTATAACATATTTGGTTATGTATGAAAGTAGCTACAGCCCGAATAAAAAATCCTGCCACCTGCCAGCAGGCTGCAGAGAAGAACTACTATACTGTGTGTAAAATCAGTGGTCTCTGTAGCAGTCTGACACCCTCTGTGAGTCACAGTTAGAACTGTGTAATCAGCAAAATCCAAACTTTTCCTTCCTTCTTCTATTAGATGTAGACGTTCGTCCTTAGCCCCTCCTATCCCCCATAGTTCCTTGAGCTGACTTGTAAGTATTCAGGTTTTTGGTCACTCTAACCTCCTTTCCTACAGGAATTTATCATTATATATTTTTTTTTTTTCATATTTTTTCCTATGTTTATTTACACCTACATATACTTTCTTTCATAGCACTCCTGATGAAGTGGACTTTTGATCCACGAAATGAATAGAGTCTTAGGGTGTCAAGACAAGTCTATCATGTATCTATATGTATTATGTATCAACCTAATATAAATTCTTTTTATCAATCATGAATTTTACATGTCAGCTCTTTCTATTTTCATGTTTTTAAATCTATTAATATTGTTAATATGTACTTTATGAATATAGAATGTTAAAAATAATTTATAATAAAAATTGGAAATAATTATTCTATATGTATTATTATGTTTTATGAGTGACCTGCCTCATTTAAAGTCCAATGACCTTTCTAGTTTTGCTTGTCTTCTATTCAACTGTCTCTGACCCAGATATCCTTTCCGATTGGTTGCACATGTGCTCTGCTCTCTCATTCATTCCTAGGGAGGGTTAGTCAGCAAAAAGAGTTTGTACAGTGCAGTTTCATATTAAGTAGGAACCAAATTCCAACCTCTGAGACAGGAAGTAGCCAAAAACAAAATCAAAACTTAAAAAAAAAAGTTTTATCTTTGAATACAGTCCATCCAAGTCTGAAAAAAATTAAAAATCTGCATCCTTTTTTTGTTTTTTTCTGACCTAAACGTGACGGATCAGAGGTAGTTTAACCACTTTGCCGCTGCTCACTAGAGCTCTACTGCGGCAAAGTGGCTCTTGTAGGTCTGACAACGTAGATCTACGTCGGCAGACACTCCCCCTTCTCGCTCCCGCTGTATTCAGTCACAGCGGGAGCCGGGCCAGGGGAGGAGCAGCGGTGATCGTCGGGGAATCGAGTCTGGAGATCCGCCCGCTTGTGTAAACAAAGCGGGCGGATCTCCTAAGTGACAGGCAGGGTCAGATTGCAGGGTTCAGCATAGCTGAACCTGCGATCTGTCCCTGTTTCACTCAGTCACCTCCCCCCACACATGTCAGTAAGCACCAGGCATACATTAACCCCTCCCTCTCCAATAAAATTAACCCCTTCCCTGCCAGTGTCATTTTTACAGTAACAGTGCATATTTATAACACTGATCACTGGTACCCCCAAAAGTGTCAAAAATGTCAGTCAAGGGTCCGATCTGTCCACCCCAATGTCACAGTCCCGCAAAAAAAAAAAATCGCAGATCGCCGCCATTACTCGTTAAAAAAAAAAAACACCAAAAATGACAGAATTCTATCCCTTAGTTAGTAAGCGCAATAACTTTTGCGCAAACCAATCAAAATACGCTTATTGCAATTTTTTGTACCAAAAATATGTAGCAGAAAACAAATTGGCCTAAAATGATAAAAAATGTTGATTTTTACATTTTTTGGGGGGGGAATTTCATATAAAAAAATGTGAAAAATATTGTTATTTTTTCAAAATTGTCACTCTTTTTTTGTTCATAGTGCAAAAAGTAAAAATCGCATAGGTGATCAAATACCACCAAAAGAAAGCTCTATTTGTGGGAAAAAAAGGACGTAAATTTTGTTTGGGTACGGCGTTGCATGACCGCGCAATTGTCAGTTAAATTCGCACAGTGCCGAATCGCAAAAAGTGGCCCAGACGTAAGACAGCAAAATCCTCCGGTGGTAAAGTGGTTAAAGTTAACAGATGCAAGTTAGTTTACACCTGGCCACCCATAGACCTAATATGGGTATGGAAAGCTTCAGTTTTAAATTACTCAGATTCAGCAGGGGATCTGTTCATAAATTCCCTCCTGAACAGACCTGACTATTATTACTACTAATATTCGGCCAACTACCGATCGGCCGATTGTAGGCTTGTTAGTATGATGCTTCCGACAGCCGACATCGCATTTTTCGGCCGAACAGAATCTGTCGTGCAAGCATTAAAATTTTTGTTGGTCAACACCAGAACGGCCGATTGTTCGTCAGTCAGTACAGAATTCGGCCGACAATCAGCAGATTTGCAAGACTGGGCATGCTCAGAAAAGAAAAAACACACGGAAAGTAAAGCCCCGTACACACGTACCGATCGTCGGCCGAACGATCGGCCGTCTTTTGTCCAGGGCTGTCGTGTCTGTTGAAAACTGCAAAAGACTGCACACGAATTTGTCGGCCAACAACAGCCAACTGCAGAAGTGATGTCATGTGATGGTTAACTTTCCTGGTCTTTTTTCTTTTCGGAGCATGCCCAGTCTTGCAAATCTGCTGTCTGTCGGCCGAATTCTGTACTGACTGGCGAACAATCGGCCGTTCTGGTGTTGGCCAATAAAAATTTTAATCTTGCACGACAGATTCTTTTTGGCCGAAAGTGCGCTGTCGGCTGTCGGAAGCATCATACTAACAAGCCTACAATCGGCCGATCGGTCGTCGGCCGAATCTTTACGGCCAACAATCGGTACGTGTGTACGGGCCTTTAACCATCACATGACATCACTTCGGCAGTCGGCTGTTGTTGGCCGACAAAATTCGTGTGCAGTCTTTTGCAGTTTTCAACAGACACGACAGCCCTGGACAAAAGACGGCCGATCGTTCGGCCGACGATCGGTACGTGTGTACGAGGCATTACATTCCTATGTCCTCAGGCCTCAGGCTGGTCATGGGATGCCTATGGTCCTTTTCATCTTCAGATCTTGTCCATTGGCTGATGGTCCTCAGTGATGCTGAGGGCTGCAATCACTTCTGCATCATTAAGGCCCTACAACACTGAGGACCCCCCCCATTGCATCCTTTCAGTGTAGGCATCCTGTCCTAAACAGGGGCTACTAGTAGCCAAATGTTGTTCTGCTAAGTGGTAGACAACTTAGCTGATTTATAGTATTACTTTTTTCATTTGGTTTTTCCTTTGAAATCAGTGTAGCTGTGGTTCCTCCCTTCTGCCAGTAGATGTCACTGGTACCTCTGGTATTAGTATGACAAACTATAGTAAAACTGATTTATGAATAGTCATACTTTTCCTGGCCACAAGTAGGAGGTTTCTGGTAACTGGTGCATGCTGAGGGAGAATAAATATGTGGGGTGGGCCAAGTACCCGCTTCCCACTTCCGTTCTGAGCGGCGCCATGCTCGGCAGCGGAAGTTTTTCTTCCTCCCTCCCCCTGCAGTCCTCTGTGACACTGACAGGTCCCAGAAGACTGCATCCACCAGTCATGATGTGCACCCCGACTCGCGCATGCACAGTGGGCACCCCGCTGTGAAGCCGCAAGCTGTCACAGCCAGGTGCCCATAGTGAAGATGCTGATGTCGGGGACTGAAGACAGTAGGTAAGTCCGACTAGGGTGAGCTCACCGCTGGACGGTGGGACAGGTGAGTGCCTGTTTTTTTACTTTTTTAAAAGTCAGCAGCTACACTTTTTGTAGCAGCTGATTTTTTTTTTTTACCACAGGCAGGGCCGGCTTTTGGGGTGCGCGAGCTGTGCGGCCGCACAGGGCACCATGGGCAACAGGGGCGCCGTGCGGCCATCACAACTCGCAGAAGATCAGGCCGCACAGTGGGAGGTAAGCGGCGACGGCAGCCTGGACAGGGTTAACACAGGCCTCGGTCTCCTAGCTGCAGGCTGAGCTGTGTATCACACACAGCTCAGCCTCAGATCCACGCTGACAGATCCCTCCTCCCTGCAGGGACGCCAGAGGAGAGATAGTCAGCTCCTCCTCCTCCCGCCCCCTTCTCTTCCTCCTCCCGCCCTGCCCACACTCCCCGGGGATGTGTGGGCAGGAAGTTTAAAGAAAAAAAAAAAGCTGCAGACAGCGTGAGGTAAGTGAGGTCTCTCTCCTTCAAAAAATGGGTCTCTGATGTGAGGGGAGCTTTGTGTGGGGGGTCTGTGATGTTAGGGGGGCTCTCTGATGTGGGGGGGGCTCTGTGTGTGGGGGGGCTCTGATGTAATGGGACTTTGTGTGGGGGGGGGCTCTGATGTAAGGGGGCTTTGTTTGGGGGGTCTGTGATGTTAGGGGGGCTCTCTGATGTGGGGGGGCTCTGTGTGGGGGGGGGGCTCTGATGTAAGGGGACTTTGTGTGGGGGGGCTCTGATGTAAGGGGGCTTTGTGTGGGGGGTCTGTGATGTTAGGGGGGCTTTGTGTGGGGGTCTGTGACATAAGGGGGGCTCTGTGTGTGGGGGGGGGGCTCTGATGTAAAGGGAATTTGTGTGTGGGGGGGGGCTCTGATGTAAGGGAACTTTGTGTGTGGGGGGTCTCTAATGTAAGGGGGGCTTTGTGTGGGGGATCTTTGATGTAAGGGGGGCTTTGTGTGTGTAGGGGGTCTCTGATGTTAGGGGGGCTTTGTGAGGGGGGCTCTGTGTGGGGGTCTCTGATGTTAGGGGGGCTTTGTGTGGGGGGTCTCTGATGTAAGGGGGCTCTGTGTGTGGGGTCTCTGATGTGAGGGGGGCTTTGTGTGGGGGGTCTCTGATGTAAGGGGGCTCTGTGTGTGGGGTCTCTGATGTGAGGGGGGCTTTGTGTGGGGGGTCTCTGATGTGAGGGGAGCTCTGTGTGGGGGGTCTCTAATGTTAGGGGGATCTCTGATGTGAGGGGGGTTCTGTGTGTGGGGGCTCTGTGTGGGGGGTCTCTGATGTAAGGGAGGCTGTGTGGGGGGGGCTCTCTGATGTAGGGGGGGCTCTAAATTAAGGGGGCTTTATGTGGGGGGTCTGTGATGTAAGGGGGTCTCTGATGTAAGGGGGGCTAAGTTATTAGTTATCATAAAAAAGAAAAGTCAAATAAAGTGCAAAAAAAGGTGCAAGAAAATGCGCACGCGGAAAACGTCATCTATGACGAAACGGCGTTAGGTCACGGCGTGCTGACGTAATTTCCGGAAGCGTCCGACTAATGCGGATGTGCATAGCCGTCCGGCCGGCGGCTCTACAAACGTTCTTCTTGTCCTATTCCATGTGAGTGTACTACCTTTTTATTGAATACATTTTTGTACGTTTTATGCTTTCTCCTTTATGTTTTATGTATTTGGGGCCTATTAATATTAAGCATCTGTGGCGATCCTGCCATCCATCCAACATCAGGATTGTGTGTTATAAAAGTTTGCAGTCTGGCATATCTGCTCTGCATCCGTGGGGATCCCATTGTCCATCCATCCCAGGATACCTATGCTAATATAAGATTTAATCTGGTAAGGGGCCTATATGGGTGTCGGTGTACCTGCTTGCCTGGTGGAGTGTTCATGAGTGATATGAATTCAGTCTGGTAAGGGACTGACTTATCCGTGGTGGATTCTATTAGTGTTCATTTCCATATTTTGGTAAAGATTATCTTTGATTGCCTTTCCTGGTTTGGGCCTTCCTTATATCTACATTTGCGGATTTTACTTTAGTTCTGGTAAGCAGCATTAATGTTGGTGGTGGATTCACTATATCATTCCCTTCTTCCACATTCACATTTTTCTCAGCTTTAAGTTTTTGTTTTTTTCACTTTTGTGTTAAGTCACTGGTGATTTATTGCCACAATATATTATCAATATATGTTTGTGGGATTTTACGCTATGGCATTCTTCTTTTTTTCTTCTATGACTCCACGCATTCAAATTTTTGGGAGCTCAATCACGGACATCTGCTAACAAGTATCAAGATCTCCGATTTGAATCTGGCTTTTGATACATTGTGTTCTGGTAAGCGCATTACCAAGGGGAATCTGGATTGACACCATTATCTTCACACATTTCATTATTTATACATGGACTAATATGGACTTTATTTTGTTTATTATTGATTTTTGGTTCTCCTATCACTAGGCATTTTTGGACATTTATTTAGTCCTCTATCACTGAGCGCGACTTATCTATCTACATAATTTTAAGGGTGTGGTCCCACTTGAAGTTGCGGCTATATATTTTTATTTTTATTTATTTATTTATTACCACTAGCACGGCTACTTCTCTTTATTTTCTTTTTTACATACCACTATTGCCTAACTAAGCTACACCTGGAGGTGAAATGTCAGCTCACCCTGTTGCTGGGGCTCTCACCATGCCTCCTGGAGGTCAGGGGGGGGGGGGGGGGTCTAAAACACTGAGTGCAGGACACCTTAGGGGCAGGGTCCATGACTCCATGTACTCAAAGAATTGTACGCAGGGCCAAGTGAAAGTTGGCATAAAGTTTAATTCCCGGGTGCCACTAACAGGCCTAGTTTCTATGTTAGCATTCCCCAAAGTCCCCACTTCCTAAAGGAAGTATATAACGTGTTCAGTTCACCACCACATGAACCTTACCATGCGCAACACTTGCACCTGCATTCTTCCTGGCCGAGCCAGATGTCATATCAGTAACAAGAAGAGGCAAGTCTGATACATTTTCATAACTTTATTTCCACAACTTCAGGGCATATAACTTCTCACCTATTCTGATAGCAGTCGTAAGCACTTTCACAGGTCTGGCACTCTCTGTTCAATCCCCAAATCTAGTCCTGTTATGTAACGGTATCAGCCAAATGATCAGACCAGTGATGATGTGCAATTTCTACTTTACTTAACAATGTAGAACGTAGATTACACAGGAGATCATGTGAACAGGGGTTTGCAGTACAAAACAGCAATAGGAGGAAGGGAGAAACATTCATAAAACATGTGAAAGCAATTCTATTGCAGTTCTAGTAATGGCCACTAGATGGCAGCAGAGTGTTCTGAGTTCAGTTTACTGATAAGATAAAGAACTGAAGATTCTCACGTGTTCCAATAGATTGATCGTTCATTCAGCAGACTGTGATCTGAGGGGATTTCCTGCTGGCACAGACTTCACACAGGCGCTGCTGATGCTGACTTTGGTCAGGAGGCTCTGGGGGCCGTAGATAGGACCACCCCACTGCTTGGACAGCTTCTCCACATGGACTGTAACAGAGTCCTCTTTAGTGACTGGGGCTTGGATAAATGTTGCGTGCTCTTGTGCTCACTGCTGGTGGCCCACACACCAGACTGATCGATTGAGGACCCAGCACCTGGGGACAGCTCACTTGCCCAGTCACTGCTGTCCCATCAGGCAGGATCTCTCTGAGCACAGGAAGCTGGGCGGAGCTGGCATTTATACTCCCTGGGCGTGTCCTGGAACTCAGGGGATGCTGGGAGCCCAGAGGATTGTGGGGAATCGAGTTAAAGGGACTTGCACCTACATCTGGATAAAGGGGCACACCACTACAGTCCTATCTAGGGTACCAGGACCTCTCTCAGTAATACCACTTGCTAGAAACATCTCAACAGTTAGGGCCCCACCAAGTCCCATGGGGGCCAGCTTTAGAGCCTTTCTCCCTTCTTCTTAAATTTTCCACTTGGACTCTCTAACTCTCTTACCTAACCCACTACTTATTTCCTAAGAGAGGGCACCAACTAGTGGCTAAACTAGTAACTCATCTAACACCCCCTTACAGGTTTTCCTAAGTCTTTAGGGTTGAATGACACAGACTAAATGTCTTCCACGTTGATTGACATAGGGTCATTGAACAATTAAGACAGAGGACATCGGAGGCTATTTTTAACATTTTTATAAGCTGCTTGATGATCTATTAAAAAAAGAAAAAAAAAAACAGTGGTTGGACTATAGTCAAACAGTGAAAAAGTCTTTTTTTGCAATATTCCGGTACTTAAACTGCCAAATCTTTTATGCTTCACAGCTAACAGACATAAAAACTCCCTTACATAAAGAAAAAAATGTTTATACAAGAAGTTGATAATAAAAATGACTAAACTTATGCAGAGCTAAGATTGTGAAGCATGACCAGTATGTAAAAATGGCATCTCAGCAGATAATCTCATGGTCGGGTCATAGGAAAGGTCTCCAGCTGTCTTCATATACCCCTCCCTTGTACGGTCAAACACTGTTACTGTTAGGAAATAAACACTAACTGTGCAATGCTGACCTTGAGAATATAAATAATACTAATCAGAAACTAAAAAAACAACTGAAACCGAAAAGCCTCAATAGTTATTACTGCATTAATCCAACCATGTCCTTGCTCGAAGCTTTCCCTGCCAAACCAATTTTTTTCAAGAGCACTTAGAAATTTAATAAAGGCCCCCAAAAACAATTGAACCCTCATATGGCTCTCTACTTTAACTCCTTGCGTGAAGGCAGAAAAGTTACATTAAATGAGAGT
Organism: Pelophylax lessonae; assembly: GCF_965119305.1. Lineage (NCBI taxonomy): Eukaryota > Metazoa > Chordata > Amphibia > Anura > Ranidae > Pelophylax > Pelophylax lessonae. The sequence goes on from NC_138771.1 coordinate 593,335,497, forward strand.
AAGGCCTTCATTAGTGTTATACCCAAACTGAGTTAAGACTCTACTGATATCCTTAATTACTGCCCTATTTCATTGATTAATTGAGACCTCAAAATTTTAAATGAAGCTCCTAGCTCTACGTTTAGGTACTTTTTTATTGCACTATATCTATAAAGATCAATCCGGCTTTATAAACGAACGCCAAACAGAGAATTGCTACTTCTCTCACTACATCTTCATAAAGCTTTTCATAGCTGAAATTGGGACTATTTATTTTCCACTCTAGAAGCCTTTGGATTTGGCTCTACCTTTATCCTAACCAGTAGACGACCGCCCGCCGCAGATGTACTGCGGCAGGCAGCCGCTCCCAGGCAAATTGCCGTACATGCACGGCACTCGCTCTCGGGAGTCTAGGGGGCAAGTGCGTGGCGCCAGCGGCGTGCTCCCGCCCCTGCTCGTCAGCGGGGAAGCCGATGCGTGTCAGCCTGCTCCGATTGCCTCCTGACACCCGCGATTGTTCCCCGCTGAGAGAGAAGGACGGTCGACTCTTGTAAACACAGCCGACCGTCCTTCTCCCTGGGATGATCACAGAGCTCATGTGATCCTTCTATATAGGATCACATGTCTCTATGGTCATCTCGGAAACCACGCCTCCCCACAGTTAGAATCACTCCCCTAGGCTTACATTTAACCCCTTGATCACTCACAGGGTTAACCCCTTTCCTGCCAATGGCATTATTACAGTAACAGTGTATATTTTTAGCACTGATTACTGTAGTAATGTCACTGGTACCCCCAAAAAAATGTCAGTTAGGGGTCCGATCTGTCCGCCGCAATGTTGCAGCAGTCCTGCAAAAAATCGCAGAACGTCGCCATTACTAGTTAAAAAAAAAAAAAAAAACAATAAAAATTACATAAATCTTTCCCGTAGTTAGTAGACGCAATAACTTTTGCGCAAACCAATCAAAATACGCTTATTGTGATTTTTTCTTTTTGCCAAAAATATGTAGCAGAAAACAAATTGGCCTAAAATGTTACAAAAAATTTGATTTTTTTTTTTGGGAATGTCATATAGCAGAATGTGAAAAATATTGGTTTTTATTCATAATTGTCGCTATTTTATATACAATGTTTTTTATACGGTATGTATACATGAATGTTTTGCCTTTCATTTCTATTTTAAACTAAATGGGTCATTTTAGAAGCTGAGGGTTTACAAATACTTTAAAGCGGAACTCTGCCCAAAAGGGGGAAGTTCTGCTATAAGGACTCGTCCACCACCGCTCCTCTTGCACATTTTTGAGGAGTGGGGGGGGGGGGGGAGCAGACTGAATGGTGGATGGAGACTGCATCCACTATTCACAATGCGCCGCGTGACTCACGCATGCGCAGTGGTCACCCGCCTGTGAAGCCGCAAGCTATCGCAGCTGGGTGCCCACAGTGAAGATGCCAGCACCGCCAAGGGAGGACGGAGGATGAAGACAGCTGGACTGAATGCACCGCGGGACCGTGGGACAGGTGAGTGGCTGTTTTTTAAAAGTCAGCAGTGACACTTTTTGTAGCTGCTGACTTATTTTTTTGACAGGTAGCTGGAACTCCCGCTGCAGAGTGTACATATGCTGTAACCATGATACTTTGCTTCATGGCTAAAATCTTACCTCTTGCTGCATTCAGCAGCCAGTATCATCGCTGATCGCGACCCATTTAAGGGGATGGGGCTGCGCAGCAACAGCAAGCCAAGCACTAGGCTCCCAGTTGCAGCGCAGTATTCCCACTGAAAAACCCTGTTCGGTTGTCCAAAAAAAAAAATAGAAAAAACAAGCATTTAGGAGGCATTAGAGTAGTAATTTACACCTCTACTGATCTCTGAAGAGCAATCCACAGCAGACACTTGTCAGAGCGTAAACTAAGCATGCTGCGTTCACATGCTGAGAGGAAAGGGTCGCAAGATATGCCTGGGCTGGAAGTACAAGTGATGGTGTGATTTCACAGCCAGCCAAACCACTTCTACTGCAAAGAGAGAAGCTGTTATATTCTATTTTTTTTTTTCCACAATTAAAGTTTATTGTATGAATAAAGAAGATTACAAAATTGGTAATGCTTTTACATTTGTTACTTAACCACTTAAGGACCGGGCCTATTTCTGACACTTGTTTACAGGTTAAAATCTGCATTTTTTGCTAGAAAATGAAAAATGACTTAGAACCTCCCTATATATATATATATATATATATATATATATATATATATATATAGTGACAGGAAGTCAGATAAATCTGGGGATGTTGTCACAGACGGGAGACACATTTCTGCTTTGTTTAGACAATTCACCAATTACTATAGGGTGTCGGCTGCAGAGGTAGCCAGGAAGGTGTAAGGACGTTGAAAAAACTTCAGCTATTCAGAATGAAGCAATTAAGGCCTCTATAAGTTATCAAGAGGATGACTATTGATTGCTGCCTCCTGAGGCTGTGTGAGCTGAGGAGAGCAGTCAGCTGAGAGACTTCTAAAGGTGAGGTGATGAACTTTTTCTGTGTGAAGAAAAACAAATGGACATTTTCTGTGTGAAGAGAAAATAAATGGACTATTGAGTGTCTGCTGTAGGATCAGCAGTGTCTGCCCAGCAGTAGGTTGGGACAGACTCCTTAGGTAGGTTCCTGTGTGTGAAGGTAGACACCCACAGCGGCCAGGATTTATTTTGTGTTTTATTTTTGATTTCTGATGTTTTGGATGTTTGCACTTGTTTGAAGAAAATTGCAAGAATAAAACCATAGACTGTTGTTTTCAACCACTCCTCGGCTATCTCTCTGTGTAACGAACCCCCCCAAGGGGGTCATCCACACCCGCCACCGAGATAATCCCTCACAATATATATATATATATGGGCAGGCGGAGCCTGCAGTTGTGGGAGGGGAGGGGCCGGCCTATTTAACGTCAGGCCGCCCTCCTCACTGGGCTGACGTTTTTGGGTACCGGACCACGCCCATTCGACGCAGCCTTTGATCGTCATACCGCCGTCAGCTACCCACAGGAGCCCTCAGGAAGCCGTGAGTATGCGGGGAATGTCCTGTGCCAGCCGCATGCTAATGGTCGGCACCACGCGGACACCCCCGCCTTCACCCCGCTCTCCCCCGGCTCCACTCGCACCCTACACCGCCTCCTTCGGGGGGGGGGGAGCGGCGCCGCGCCCCCCCCCCCCCCACCGTCACTAGGCTCCATCCGCTCGCAGCCTCACTAATGCACAGAACCTCGTCCCTCCTCCATGGTCCCTCCTCCTCCGGCCAGAGGAGGGGGAAAAGGAAAAAAAAAAAAAAACAGTGTATGTTCTTGCAGCAGCGCCGATCTCTGGGGGGGGGGGCGTGTTCCGCTCCTGGGACATGCAGGCAGCCGGCCCCCCCCTCCTACCATCGCTGTTCACCTGCCTGGGGGGGGGGGGTCCAAGAGAGGGGTCTACTTGCTCATTCAAATCCTCAGTCTTCATGAGCTTCGGGGGGGGGGGGCAGTTGTCTCACTACACAGTTGTCACACTGCCACAGTTGTCACACTGCCACCCAGGCCAGACTTGGTACTGCGCCCTGCTGGCCTCTAAAGCCAGCCATCAGGCAGGGGAGCTGACACTCTTTTAGGTACCCACGCCTGTTCCATGGGGGGGGGATCGGTTTTTCACACGCATCAAACCGCAGGTGGATAGGGAGAGGGGGGGGTCGGGGGTCGTCCAACCACAGGTAAGAGGGGGGGGGGTCTCACAGGACTCACGCTCCCGCAAGCCTTGCCGTCCCCCGTCCTTTTCCGGTCTCCACGCCACGGGTCTTCGACCTCTGAGACCCACCTTCTTACGCATCCACGGTCACTCGTCCATCACTGCACGGACGCACAACTGGCTCACACCGCTGCCAGGTCACGACATCTCCTGGTTATACCTCAGTCTGGTCACCCCCCTTAGTGGTAGGTCCAGGGGGGGGCACCTACGCAGGCTGGCCTCCCCCCCTCGCACACTAGGGTTGGCGCTCGTAGGGCATTACTTCGGTTAAGTCAGTTCTCATGTCATCTCACATCCATGGCGTCAACCACGGTTTTGCTTACCCACAGGTAGTCTGCTTGAACATTACCAGACGTTCAACCAAGTTAAGACCCCTCAAGAGTCATCTAAGGTATGCTGTTCCGTTACCAAGAGTTTCCCCTCTTCGTTAACTGGCGCAAGGGGGGGGGGCAGGGGTGGGGGGTCAGGAGCTTAGGCAGGTCACTTTGTAGTTATCGCGAGACCAACACCCATCCTCACACGGAGGTACTTTCGCCCATCGGCCCAAATCATAGCTAGCGTCTCGCTATTTGGTCAGGGTAGTCAGGGCTTCACCTTCCCAGAGGCCTACACCCCGCCATCATTTATGGCACAGCTTAGGTCCAAATCATAGTTAGTGCCTCCACCAGCCCCTGGGGTTTAGCAGGGCCTCACGTCCCCCGTTTCCAAAAAAAAAAAAAAAAAAAGCGCCAGTTAACGCCCTGTCGTATGAGTTTTTCATCTCTTCTTTTCCCTTTCATGTCATCCCAGCATGTCTTGCGCGTCAGACCTAGGAGACGACCTCTCCCTGCCTAGCACGCCAGCCAGGCCACCCACTCCAGTTTCCGTTCCCGTCGCAGGAGGTAGCCAGGTTCCGTCAAGTCCTGGTTCCATGAGGACATGGACCATTCCTAAGATTGCTGCCGAGTTAAGACGGAGGGGGATACCATTTCCGGCCACAGCCAGGAAGGCGGAGTTGTACAGGATCTTGGTATCCAATACCGGCAACCCGCAACCAGGGACTGAAGCACGGGACAGTGTCAAGGACGCTTTAGCCGAAATCCAGGCCACCATGGCGTCTGTTCTGGCTTCCGTTAGTAGCCTAAGTCAGAGGTTGGAGAAATTAGAAACCCCTGTACCAGCCTCCGCAGCTTCCCCAGGTTCCCTGCCCTCTCAGGTCTTTGGCTTGCCAGCCCCTCAGGGCACCTTCGCAGGTATGCCAACTCCTTCAGGCCCCATTCCTCACATCATTACACCAGCACACATGGTCCCGCCCAACATTAGGAAAGACATTCTGGAGGGGAAGGATGTGAATCTTATGTCGCTATTAATTGCCTCTCAAGACATAGTCGAGAGCAAGACTTACAATTACGGGGACCTGTCTGTGGTTCTGAAGGCCAAGGACCCCAGACTAAACAGGAAGCTGTCCATTCCCGAGTTTGTCTTGGCCTTCGGTCTGTTCAGGGACGTGGTCTGCTTTAACTTCCCTCATCGCAGAGAAGAGCTGGATTTGTATCTACACAAGTTGGTCGACCTGGGGCACAAGTACGGCGGCACCACCTTCTACGATTATCACCGCTCATTCTCAGCCAAGGCGGCGGCCACCTTTGCCCAGTTTAACATCAGGATAGATTGGGGCCAGCTGGACACCGAGTTGTTCTGTCGCCACTTTGCCGGGCTTGTGCCACCTGCATGCGCCACTTGTGCTTCAAACTCCCACTCCACCAACTTGTGTGCCGTTGAGCCCAGTTCTTCTGCCACCAGCGAGGTCACCCCGGGCCCCAGCAGGTCTGATCAGAAGTCCGCCAAAGACAAACTGGGGAGACCGATAGTGTTCTTGGGCAAGGCACAGGTATGCAACAACTTCAAAGCGGGGGGCTGCAGCTTCAGTGCCTGTAGGTTGTTGCATATCTGCTCCACCTGCTTCCGGGCCCACGCCAAGTCCAAGTGCCCCAGTCGCCTTTTTCCCAAGAGCTGACTGACCGAGGTACAGGTCGATTCCCTGGCCTTCTTTTTGAAATCCCATCCCTCTCCAGACCTAGTCGACTTTTTAGTTTCAGGGTTCACGACAGGGTTCCACACTGGTCTGGTGGCACTCCCGTCAGGCACAATCGAGTGTAAAAACCTACAGTCAGCCTTGGCTGACCCGGCTGTAGTCGACACTCTTTTGAAAACAGAGGTAGACAAGGGTTTCATGTTAGGGCCTTTCTGTACCCCTCCTTTTTCCTGCTGGCGAACCAACCCATTGGGGGTAGCCACGGGGAAATACAATAATAAAAAACGATTGATCATAGACCTCTCGGCTCCTCATTCCATCGCCACGCCAAGCCTCAATTCTCTTATTCCCTCCGAAGAGTTTTCACTACAGTACACTACAGTGGATCACGCCATTCAGGCTATCCTGAAAGCCGGGAAAGCAGCTTGGCTCGGGAAGACGGACATTTCCAATGCTTTCAAGCTGCTGCCCATACACCCATCACTGTGGCATCTGCATGGTGCGAAATGGAGGGGGTTTTACTATTTTGCCATCCGCCTGACCTTCGGGGCCAAAAGCAGCCCCAAGATTTTTGATTTATTTGCTGAGGCTCTGTGCTGGCTCCTATTAAATGTCGGTTGCTGTCCAGTCATCATCCATTACTTAGATGATTTCCTGACAGTGGAGAGTCCCACAGCCACTCCGCTCAGCCTGGTAAAAACGGTGGCACTCTTTTCGGCCCTAGGGGTTCCGGTAGCCGAAAAGAAAACAATAGGTCCCTCCACCAAACTGACCTTCCTAGGCATTTGCCTAGATTCGGTCGCCATGCAGGCAAGCCTGCCCCCGGACAAAGTTCAGAGGATCAGGGCTGAGATCGAGGGGTTCCTCGTTAAAGGTTCCGCATCCCGGAAAGACCTGCTGTCTCTTCTAGGTTCCCTGAACTACGCCATGAGGATTATTCCCCAAGGCCGAGCTTTTGTCTCCAGGCTTCTCTGTCTGCTCCCTGGCCTCCCGCACGACGGGAGTACTGTCTCGTTGGACGGGCAGGCCAAGGCGGACTTGACCATGTGGAGGCAGTTTCTGGCACATTGGAACGGGGTGAATATGTTCATCCCGCCTTTTACCGACCACTCCCCAGTCTTATGGACCGACGCGGCAGCACATTCAGGATTTGCAGCCATTTGCGGGGTCAATTGGTTCAGAGACTCTTGGCCACCCGAGACTGCCAGTCTACCGTCTTTTAACCGCACTTCCGCCCTTTTTGAAATTTATCCCATAGTTACAGCAGCCCAGGTGTGGGGACACCGGTGGGGAGGTCAGACAGTAAAATGTTTCACGGACAACATGGCAGCCTGCGACATAATCAACAAGGGCCGTCCCTCATCCCTCACCATCATGAGCCTAGTTAGGAGACTAACTTGGCTCGCTGCCACCCTACAGTTCCACTTAATTTGCGAGCATGTGCCAGGTTCTCACAACTCAGCAGCTGACGCCCTTTCTCGTTGCAAATTGCAGGTCTTTTTCCAGTTGCACCCCACAGCCGTGAGTATCCCAGACACGCCACCTCGGTTTCAAGATCTCATCCTGGACTAGCCAAACTCATGGCCCATGGGAGCACGCTGGCTCAATCAGCACTCTCCGTCAACACTAGGCGCTCGTACGATCGGGCTCTGACCATCTTCTCCAGATTCATCACGGAGTACAGCATCTCGGATCCTTTTTCCTTAGACACCATGGTGGCGTTCACCTCCTTTTGCCACTTAAATCTGAAACTCGCCCACAGCACGGTCAAGCTTTATCTCGCAGGGGTGCAGTTTCATGTGATCAACACACACCCCAGTCACAGTGCTTTCATGTCTTCCAGGCCAATTAAAAACATCTTAAAAGGCATCCTTCGCTTGGAGGGCTGCAAGCCCGCGAGACGTCAACCGATCAACAGCTGCAGGTTTAGGGCCTTGTCTGACGTGTTGGACACACGGCCGTTTGAGGCAGGAACAAATCGTGTTATCAAGTTTGCCATATACCTGGCCTTCTATGGTTTCTTGCGCCCCAGCGAGTTCACCGCGGGTAGGTTAGACGGGGCCTCCAACCCGCTGAAGGTGGCAGATTTGACCAAAGTAGGGGATCATTTCCTCCTGACGCTACGTCACTCCAAAACCAACCAGGTGGGACCGCCGGTTGACGTTCCCCTGTACCCTACAGGAAATCAGTGGTGCCCGGTCCGGTTATTGGATCGTCTTCTCCCATCCGTGGCGGGTCGTGGCCCAGATGCCCCCCTTCTGAGTCTCCACGGCTTGCCACTCACCACCTCGAAGTTCATGCAATACGTGAGAACCCTGCTCTCAAAAATAGGTTGTGACCCTGCAGCTTTCTCGGGTCATTCCTTCTGTATAGGGGCAGCTTCGGCAGCATCTAGCCACAACATACCAGTGCATATTATCAAAAGGATGGGCCGATGGAAGTCCTCTGCTTACAGCCGGTACATTCCCCAGCCGGAGAATGAACTCAGACTGGCTTTTAGAGATCTGGCCACATAGCACTACAGGTCTTGCTTTCCGTTTTGGGATATGTGTGTATTAAAGGTCGTTTTGGTTAAGTTATTCCTTTTTGCCCTCTTTATTTACAGGCCTGCCCGAACCACGGTTTTGGCACGCCTCAACCGTACTTCTTTAAATGGTATTTCACTCAGTTATTCCCTGACCACAAATGGGCAGGCGGAGCCTGCAGTTGTGGGAGGGGAGGGGCCGGCCTATTTAACGTCAGGCCGCCCTCCTCACTGGGCTGACGTTTTTGGGTACCCCTCCCTCCACTCCCCTTTTTCAACAATTCCATCTTGGTGGGCCCTCTTTATTTACAGGCCTGCCCGAACCACGGTTTCGGCACGCCTCAACCGTACTTCTTTAAATGGTATTTCACTCAGTTATTCCCTGACCACAAATATATATATATATATACATATACATACATATATATATATGTGTGTGTATATATATATATATATATATATATATATATATATATATATGTGTGTGTATGTTTTTTTTAGCAAAGACTCTGGAGAATAAAATGGTGGTCAATGCAATTTTTTTTGTCACGCGGTATTTGTGCAGCAGTCTTTCAAACTCAATTTTTGGGAAAAAATACATTTCACTGCATTTGAAAAAAAAACATCGAAACAGTAAAGTTAGCTCAAGTTTTTTCTATAATGTGAAATATAATGTTACACCAAGTAAATAGATTGTTGCATTACTTTATGTTACACCGTATTTGCGCAGCGGTCTTATAAACACAATTTGTTTTTTGGGAAAAAAAAAACACTTTTTTCCATTAAAAAATAAGAAAACACTAAAGTTAGCCAAATTTGTTCTATAATGTGAAAGATATTATTATCCTGAGTAAATTGATACCTAACATGTCATGCTTCAAAATTGCACACGCTCGTGGAATGGCGGCAAACATTGGTACTTACAAATCTCCATAGGCGACGATTTAAAAATTTCTACAGGTTACCAGTTTAGAGTTACAGAGAAGGTCTAGGGCTATAATTCTTGCTCTCGCTCTACCGAACCTGGCGATATCTCACATGTGTGGTTTGAAAACCGTTTACATAAGTGGGCACAACTTGTGTATGCGTTCGCTCCTGCGTGCAAGCTCAGAGGGACAGGGTGCTTTAAAAAAAAATGTTTTCTTCTTATTTATTTTACCTCAGATTTTTTATTTTTACACTTTCCCTGTAAAAAAAGAAAAAAAAAATGTGATCACTTTTATGCCTATTAGAAGGAATGTAAACATTCCTTGTAATAGAAATAGGCAGGACAGGTTCTCTTTAATGTGAGATCTGGGGTCATTAAGACCTCAGACCTTGCATCTACACTAAAAAGCAAAAAAATAAAAGTAAAAAAAGTCATTTTTTTTCATCATGAAAAAAAATGGGCCCTTTAAGGCTGTTGGGAGGAAGCAACGTATGATGTCGCTCCGGTCCTCCAAGGCCAAAGAGTCGAGTGGGGGCCAGCTTGCACTCACTCAACTTCCTGCCTAGAAGGGGAGAGGACCGAATTGGTTTCCCCGCTACCGACGGCTCCGGTAAGCGGGGAAAAGGAACGGGAAAGCATAAATTCACAATGCTCGTAGACACATTGGCTAACATGTTTCGAGGTTACCCTCTTCTTCAGAGCCTTGTCTGGATGACTACTGGTATAGCTGTAGTGTCACTTATACATGATAGGAGGATCTGCAAAGTGACAGCACCAGACTGAGAGGCACAGAATTGGACCACAAGAGTCTTTCAGCTATACCAGTCTACGAGCATTGTAAATTTACGTATATGAACTTAACAGAGTTGTATATAGTACTCGAAACCCATACTTGAGTAAAAGTACAAGTGCTCGATCAAAAAGTGATTTGAGTAGAAGTGGAAGTGCTCGATCAAAAAGTGACTTGAGTAGAAGTACTAAAGTATTCAACATTTTTTGTACTTAAGTATTGCAAGTAGTTTTTTTAAAAATTTTGCTACTCAAGTACTGAAAGTAAAAGTACCAGTAGTTTTGAAAAAAAAATTGCTACTCAAGTACTGAAAGTAAAAGTACAAGTACTGTGTTATGTAGTTATTAAAGAAAGAAGTCAAAAGTTTGAACATCATATTGTTTTTTATTACTTCAAATGCAGCTTTTATTTATGCATACAATAGCTTTTATTTTCGTATGCGCTGATAATACACATGTTTTGAGCTTCATGAAACCTGCCATCTACTGTTCTGGCAGTGGTAATTTTTATAATTGTAACGAGTAACTATGCAGGCCGTGCCTTTGATACACGTGCCTTAGGGAATATCTCACCAAAAAGGGACATTTTTGCTGCAGAGGATGCCAAAACCTGTCTTGCATCTTAATGCAGAGTTCTTCACCCAAGCAGGAGATTACATTTTTACACAGCACCTCCAGGTTGCCATATTTCACTGCATTTTATAGAAAATTACAGCAGCTTTAGATTGAAAAGAAAAAGGCAATTGTATATGCTAGATTTCTTTATTATTTTTATTTGCTATATTTGCTTTCCCCGAAAGTGGAGTTACCCCTTAAATAATCAGCATTGGCCATGATACAAACTGGCACCAACCTGTGAAATCATTTAATAAATATAACATAAGACAGATTCCTTGCAGCGTGGGGAGCCTTTGATCTAGCGTACTGCAGGCTGGGCTGCCATATGGATTACACAGTCTCTGTGGCTAATTAAAGGCAGGTACGGCACAGAAATGACCTAATTACAGCCTTATTCAGCCCCGTAATCCATGGAATCCATATGTGTTTGATATGAACTCGCAGATCTGGCTGCATGGAATATGAAACCAAACTGCTGTCCTTGTAGGAAGAAGTGTTCTGTTAATTAGAAATGTTACAGGGTACTCGCTATGCAAGGTCAGGACAAGGGGTGGGCAGGAGGGACAGTTGCCCTGGGTGCAATGGTTTATTGGAGGGATGGGGGGGGGGCACCTTGACCCTAACCCTAAGGGAAGGGGGGCGCAGTTTGTCATCCTTGCCCTGGGCGCTGGATGACTTTGTCCCAGCACTGTCGCTATGGCTTTTTAAGTTTAGTATGCAGAATTTTGTGTCCTACCATGGCAGGTACAGAAGAATTGCATAGGCTGAGTCTGATGGTTTTCTTAGTTAAAGATAAAATAAAAAGAATGACCACAGTAAACTTGTGCAGAGCTGCTAGCACCACAATTGACAAATGTTGTGCATAAAATCAAACGTAAAAGTGGTGCTTTTTTTTATTATTTTTAAAAAATAATTAAAAAAAAATAATCCATACAGTAAGTTATGATTTCATAAATACATACATAAAAAACAAAGTGAAAACATTTTTTGAGTCCCAAAGACTTGGTGTTCAAAGTAAAAAAAAGTGTCCACAGAGGGCCACCAACAGTGTACTCGTGCAAAATGAAAATCCACAAAAGTGATTGATATTATGATCAATAAATAGTGACAGCCACCGGCATGACAATATCCACCACCATAGATAGTATGGGTACACTTATCAGAGAATGTGGACCCAAATACCTTACAGTAATGAGTCAAAAGTGCAGGGATAAGTAAATATCACATAGAGAACCACGTATTTTCTATGGATGGATCTCTCATATCCCCTCGATTCTGGTATGGATGGACTCGCCATCTCTCTAAAATCGTGCACATATGTGGAAACAAACCAAGCAGTGGCACATAGTGTAAAACCATCATAAACAAATTTATTAAAATGTACAGAACACTTACAGGAAATAGATATATACAGCGCTGGTAAGATACCCTAAGAGGATGTCATTTTTGACAAAACGCGTCGGAGTCCAGCTCCTGCCGAGGTCACTGCATGCAATTTGGGTTTTTATCTTAACAGCGCTGTCATCTCCTCACAGCTAGTTTAACCACTCCCAAACCACCCGCCGCGTAATTACATCGCTAATTTGACGTTAAATACTGAGGTTATGGCGGCAGATAGCTGCCATAAGCCCAGTATTTCCCTGCGTGGCCAGCGGTTCTCTTTCACATAAAAGTTGTCCCAGCAGCGGATTCACCGCGGGATCCCTTTTATTGGCGGCGGGAGAGGTGCCTCCCTCCACCCGCCAATTCCTGGTAGTTTTCGATCCGGTCCTTCCGGGTCCCAGGCAGGAAGTCGAGTGAGGGCAAGATGGCCCCCACTCGACTCTATGACCTTGGAGGACCTAGCGATGCCATACGTCGCTTCCGCCCAACAGCCTTAAAGGGCTCATTTTTTTTTTCCTGAAAAAAAAAATGACATTTTTTTTTCTGCTTCTAAGGGTAGATGTGAGATGTGAGGTCTTTTTGACCCCAGATCTCACATTAAAGAGGACCTGTCCTGCTTATTTCTATTACAAGGGATGTTTACATAATAGGAATAAAAATGATCAAAAAGTTTTTTTTTTTTTTTTTTTAAAGGGACAGTGTAAGAATAAAAAATAAAAGGTAAAATAACTAAGGAAAAAAAATTTAAAGCGCCCCCTACCTCTGAGCTTGCGCGCAGAAGAGAACGCATATGCAAGTTTCACCCACATATGTAAACGGTGTTCAAACCACACATATGAAGTAAACGGTGTTCAAACCACACATATGAAGTAAACGGTGTTCAAACCACACACATGAAGTAAACGGTGTTCAAACCACACATATGAAGTAAACGGTGTTCAAACCACACATATGAAGTATCTCTGCGATTGTTAGAGCGAGAGCAATAATTCTAGCATTAGACCTCCTCTGTAACTCTTTAAATTTTTAAAGCTTCACCTATGGAGATTTTTAGGTACCATAGTTTGTCGCCATTCCACGAGTTTGTGCAATTTTAAAGCATGACATGTTAGGTATCAACTTACCCAGCGTAACATTCTCTTTCGCATTATAGAAAAAAGTTGGGCTAACTTTACTATTTTTATTCAAAAGTGTATTTTTTCCCAAAAATATTGAGTTTGTAAGACCGCTGCGCAAATACAGTGTGACATAAAGTATTGCAACGATCTCCATTTTATTCTCTAACGTATCTGCTAGAAAAAAATATATATATATTGTTTGGAGGTTCTAAGTAATTTTCTAGCAAAAAATACAGATTTTATCCTGTAAACAACAAGTGTCAGAAATAGGCCTGGTCCTTAAGTGGTTAACCATGAATTTTTACCACCCTCAACCGCAAGTGTAAACGAGACCCAAAAGTGCTGACAGCAGCTGCTGTGTGAATAAAGCCTGCAAATACTGTTCCTATTTAACTTCATATGAATTCCATTAACCCCTTCCCCCCTATTTATTTTTTGCCAACATCTACATTTTTTATACTGTTCATTTTTAGAAATTTTTTTTTATTTGTTTTTGAATGTTTTGGTCTTTCGTTTTTTTTTAGTATCCCATTAAAAAATACATAGAGTTAAAATAAAAAAAATCTTTACTTTATTTGTAAATGCAAAGTTGCAAAGGGATAAACAGCCACTACGTCTATGTAATGTTTCATGTCTTTCTGAATAGAAAAAAAAAAGAAACAGAAAGAGAAAAAAAAAAATAACAGAAAAAATAACAAACAGAAAATGAATAAATAAATCACAAATAGTGGATCACTGCGAAGTCTCAGTGCCGGGTCACACTTGTGCGATGCGGGAAGGCTGCGAATTTGCAGCCTGTTCCCGCATCGCATCCGCACAAGAGGCAGTTCACACTGCCATATGCAATGCACAGGGGGTGTCAATGAAATGTTAACGACACCCCCAGTTTGATAGCATATCACAGTGCGATCTGACAGTTCGCACAGGATCGAATCGCACAAGTGTGAACCACTGTGCGATCCGATCCTGATGCGGCTGAAAAAATGCCTCATGTGCGACTTTTGTGCGGGTGCAGTGCGAATTTAGCCATACAAAGTGTATGGCTGAATTCGCACTGCACATCCGATCGCATGTAATGAAGGAGCAGTGCGCTCCGATATTACATGCGATCACCGCACACGCGGAAGTGTGAACCGGCACTGAGAGCATCAACAGATGTTCAAACTCCATCTCTGAACCAGGCCGTGTTTGACAGATGCAAATTATACTTTTTTTGATGAAAGTTGACCACCAAAGTACTTTGAGCTTTTTTCACAGAGAGGATCTGCAAAACGAGTGTGTTTCTCATTAAATAGATTTCCCGTTTATAGATAGAATTCCTTCCAATGTATAACAACTTTTAATATACTGGATACTGAGATAAAAGACATCTATTCCTGCCCTGTGCTATATATACTAACCGGCCACTTTATTAGGTACACCTTGCTAGTACCGGGTTGGACCCGCTTTTGCCTTCAGAACTGCCTTAATTCTTCATGGCATAGATTCAACAAGGTGTTGGAAACATTCCTTAGAGATTTTGGTCCATAGTGACATGATAGTATCACGCAGTTGCTGGAGATTTGTCAGTTCCACATCCATGATGCCAATCTTTGTTCCACATCCATGATGCCAATGTTCCACCACATCCCAAAGGAGCTCTATTGGATGAGATCTGGTGAGTGTGGAGGCCATTGGTGTAAAGTGACCTCATGGTCATGTTCAAGAAACCAGTGGTGAGATGATTTGAGCTTTGTGCCATGGTGTATTATCCTGCTAGAAGGAGCCATCAGAAGATGGGTACACTGTAGTCATAAAGGGATGGACATAGTCAACAACAATACTCAGGTAGGCTGTGGTGTTTAAACGAGGCTCAATTGGTACTAAGGGGTCCAAAGTGTGCCAAGAAGATATCCCCCACATTGAGGGCTGGTGCAAGGATTTTTGACACCCTAGGCGAAACCTCATTTTGCCGCCCCCCTGGCTCCACCCTGGACTCCACCCCTTTGCCCTGCCCATGTAAACTGCAAAAAAACCTAGACATGAGGCCCCACTCACACCCATCAGTTAAGGTGATCACATTTCCAAGCTGACATTCAGGGACACACCCCCCTTCCCAAAAAAGGTGATTTCAAAATCCTTGCCAATGATGGAATCGGTCACCCCTTTCCCTCCTGCGTGGCTATCTATATTATAGAGTGTGTAACGGATCAACCAGCACCCCGACCAGGTACCTCCGTTGACAGATGCTCCTAGTGCTTCCTGAGGGCTCCAAGCATTCCACCAGACACCGTAACCACTTCAGACCCCACGAACCGCCGCAGCTTGGTTAGGGTCTTGCCGTCTCCTACCCACCCTGGACCTACGACAAGGCTCCAAGTTTCCATGGGTGAACCTCTCTTTCCCCAGAGAGTGCAGCAGAACAAGCTCTTACACAAGCTCTTACAAGAGCTTAGTGATTTTCTAAGGGAGTATGGAAGACCATAGCAATCCCTTGTAGCATATTCCCCCAATAAGAGACAGGACTCTAGATTGAGGGTGAAGTAACTCTAGAACAACTTTATTGAACAAGAAACAGACTTATATACAGTTTTCACCCACAAGGTTACCACCCAGGTGGATCTTGTTGAAGACTGGACGTAACATTCACAATCCAATAGGAACAGAGTTTTACACTCTCATGCAGTGTACACAATCTCTCCCCTCTGGCTGATTACAGTAGCATTGTAATAATTTGCGAACCTCAATCAGGTTCAAAATAGATTTCTGCTACTGGGTCTAATTAAATAGGTAATTAGAGTGCATACACGAGGATATCACACACTGTCACACATCGTTCAGGTAAATGATACTTCCTGTTTATTTGTAATGTACAGCATGTTAAATAGTTAGTAGGCGGTGTCATATGTTAGTACGTCATAAGCATAATATTAGCATAATACTGATTATTTGCAGCTTTCTGATTAGTCATGTCCATTATAAGGTGGTCCCCTTCGAGTTCATGAATGTTATCTTCTCTTGAAGGCACTGTGCCAAGGCTCCATCTTTTCCTCACATTCCATTGTCGGTGGTGGGGGTATCTAGTAATGGCCATTTTGAGTAAGGAAGACAGAAAAAAGATGTACGTGTACAGAAAAATACAGATAGAAAAATAGATATTTTGCTTTATTCACAAGTGTTCATCACATTCCTTCACAGCATATACAGATGAAAGTGTATACAGGAACTAAACTAACTATCTAGCCATCTGGACAGAACAATGTGAGGTCATTAACATTTAACAATGGAACAGACAGGTACTGTAAACTTTAACACAATACACATTTCCTCCCAATACACAAACAATAGGGAAGTCTGCGAATGACAGTCTTTGTGTCTCTCTCACAGCCAAGCATGGAATACACTGTGTAAGGTGGTATTAAATCTTCATATTTCTATATGAAGATTTTGCTGACAAATATTGAAGCAATCCAAACCATTACTTATCTGTCTTTCACTCATAGTGACGGTTAGTACCGTCACAGAGTGCTAGGAGGAAGTGATGTCACTTCCTCCCAGCGGACCCCAACCTTTTTGGCATTGGGGACTGGTTTCATAAAGAGAACCTTTTGCCAAAGACTGCGGGGGGAGGAGGGGGGGTATGTAGTCTCAAGTTTGCCAGGGAATTTGGTGGTTGTTATTTGTCAGGCGAATAGCAGGTGTTAGCACTTAAATCATCCTGACACCATGCTTAATATGGTGTCAGGATGATAGAAGCTCCTTATTTCTATTATTACATTATAATATATAATAAAATAGTTCAACTCACCATAATGCAGTATCAGTGGGAACCCTGAGCTTGTCACTTGGCACCAGATGCAGCATGCCACCATGCTTGTCCCTTGCCACCTGTATCAGCTGTGGATATTTTTAACTGATTCATAACAAATGTTCCAGCAAATTAGTGAGCTGCCTCTGCCCATAGCAACACCACTGAGCGCCGCCCGACTGATGTGCGCCTACCTTGTCTATAGGTAGGGCCGGCCCTGCCCACACTATTAAACCACCACCACCAGCCTGAACCGTTGATACAAGGCAGGATGGATCCATGCTTTCATTTTGTTTTCGACAAGTTCTGACCCTACCATCTGAATGTTGCAGCTGAAATCAAGACTTATCAGACCAGACAACGTTTTTCCAATCTTCTATTGTCAAATTTTAGTGAGCTTGTGCAAATTTTAGCCTCAGTTTTTAGTTCTTAGCTTACAGGAGTGGCACCTGATGTGTTCTTCTGCTGCTGTAGTCCATCTGCTTCAAGGTTTGATGTGTTGTGCATTCAGAGATGGTATTCTGCATGTATATTAAAAAAAATTTATTTTTTGCTTGTTTATTATGTATTCGGTCTGACCAGACTCCTGGGGTTGAGCATCCCACCCCCCACACACACCTGTACTCTATCAGAGTCCACCATCAAGTAGATACAGGAGGAGTCCTTTGTAGTGCATTAGCACATCCATCCCAGCAAGGAGTGTTGACTCCAAGGGTTAGAGAGGCTGGATTCACCCCTTTTCTATGGATAGTGTAGGACCCACTGATAATGGGGTACTTTGACGCAGTGGTGGGCTTGAGCACAATATGGCCATATGGTGGGACTAAATCCCCATTTTTATTTATGGATTGTCTCCATATTTAATAGTCATTTCTTTTGCATGGTTGCGCTATTCTTTTTTAATATAAATGTTGCTTGGTCCATAGCTGCACCGGCTTTAGATATACATGTTCAGGGTTTGCTCCCCCAATTTTTTGCTTGTTTATTATGGTATTCTGCATACCTTGGTTGTAACGAATGGTTATTTGAGCCACTGTTGCCTTTCTATCATCTCAAATCAGTCTACCCATTCTCCTCTGACCTCTTATATCAACAAGGCATAGAGATGGTTGTTTATGGAAATCCCAGTAGATCAGCAGTTTTTGAAATACTCAGACCAGCCCGTCTGGTGCCACATTCAATGTCACTTAAATCCCCTTTCTTCCCTATTCTGATGCTCGGTTTGAACTTCAACAAGTCGTCTTCACCACATCTACCGTAGATGCCTAAATGCATTAAATTGCTGCCAATTGGCTGATTAGCAATTTGTGTTACCAAGCAATTGAACAGGTGTACCTAATAAAATGGCCAGTGAGTATAGAAGAAGATAACTTCCAATTCCCTTAGCAGCATTGGAGGGTTCCTGTACTTCAGGGATGTATAACCTTTTGACCTTCCTGGGCCACATTGGATAAAGAAGCATTCTCTTGGGCCACATATAGAATACACTAACATTACAGCTGGGTACACACGATCAGAATATCATCTGGTTCAGCAGGAACTGGCTGATATTAGGACAGTGTGTACAACTGCCTGTCTGACAGAAGCTGGTCCCACAACTGGCTTCTTTTGAATGTGCAAGCTGGAAAACCAGCATCCGACCAGTAACCGATCAGCGATGGCAGCCAATGGCTGCGAGTGCTGATCAGGGTGTTCTGGCAGGGGGGGCAGTTCCCCTATCAGAACGCAATAGCACAGCAGGGGGGATCATTGCATGAACATCACTTGTGTTAGTATGGTTGAATGAAAAGGATAAATGATAAGCAGAAAAATTCAGGAAGATCACAAGCTAACAATCAGATTTCAACTATGTGCTGTGTGGGGAGGTAGAGGGGGTGTTGTGGGCAGAGGGCATAACTGAAATCTGGGGGGGCCCGACTGAGACCCAGCCATCTGGAATTTACTTGCCTGGAGCTAGCCAGGAGTCCATGCATTCACTGCTACTGGTGCCATTGCAAAAGGGGGAAACCCCAGCATCCCTCCAGGCATGCCTGTGCCTGGCTTTTTGTCAGTGACTCCAAGGGCTGCTATTGCAAACATGGCATCCCTGACATCTCTCCAGACATCAATGGGCCTGGCTTGTCCATGTCAGGCGTTGCGGGTGCTTTACTTGCATGGCATCCCTCCAGCTCCAGATGTTTCTGGGGCCGTATGCTTAACACTCTTGGTCTTCATGTGACCCATGAGCCATGGGTTGGACACCCCTGCTTTACATATTCAGCTTTACACCCTCTCTCTCTCTGCTTTCCTCCCCAGTGTTGTACAGTAGAGAACCTCCTGTTCCTGGCAGCAGCCCCGGAGAGATCCAGCACAAAATCAGCCTTACATTCTCAAATGGCCATACTCAATTGTTGTCCCTGCTCTCCTCCTCAGTGTTGCAATACTATGGGTTGTCCTCTGCAAAAGCAATTGCACTCATTTTCCCAAGAGCTTAGTGAATGTGCTGATTTCCATCATCCAATCATGTGCAAGCAAAAATGCATTTTTTTTATTTTCCTTGCACCTGATTGGGTATTCTTGTTGGAACTTCTGTATATAGCCCTACAGAACAGTGCACAGTGCACATGGGCTTTGCTGTTTAACTGCAGACAGGAAACTTTATTCAGAGAAAAGACATAGAGCCAGTGTTGGGGTAGTTACTCAAAAAATGTAACTAGTTACTAGTTACTTCTGTAAATTGTAATGAGATTACTTTACTAGTTACTGCATTTGAAAAGTAACTTCACTACTTATTACTTTACTTTCCTCTTTCATAATTGACCGTGTAGAAGAAGATACATGACACTCTTTCTGCATAGAGTTTATTGTATAAACACAGGCTTTGGGAAACATGAGAACAAAACCTGAAAAAACAGAATAAAACATAAAGTGCAACAAAAAGTCATAAACTTCATCCCTCTCTATTCTTCGAAATAACGATTGTATCGCACGGCTTGGGTAACGCAGGAAAGCGCGTTCCTATAGCCTAGTAAAGTAGTGTAGTTACCAATATTAGTATTGTAACTAGTTACTTTACTTAGTTACCAAAAAAAGTAATTTAGTTACTGTAATTAGTTACTTTGTAACTAGTTACCCCCAACACTGCATAGAGCATACCATAGATGCAGCTACAAACTTATAAACACTGGTTGAAAATATATACAGTGCCTTGCAATTCGGCCCCCTTGAACTTTTAGACCTTTTGCCACATTTCAGGCTTCAAACGTGAAGAATCAACAACAAGTGGGACAAAATCATGAAGTGGAACGAAATTTATTGGATATTTCAAACTTTTTTAACAAATAAAAAACTGAAAAATTGGGCGCGCAAAATTATTCAGCCCCCTTAAGTTAATACTTTGTAGCGCCACCTTATTCTGCGATTACAGCTGTAAGTCGCTTGGGGTATGTCTCTATCAGTTTTGCACATCGAGAGACTGACATTTTTGCCCATTCCTCCTTGCAAAACAGCTCGAGCTCAGTGAGGTTGGATGGAGAGCGTTTGTGAACAGCAGTTTTCAGTTCTTTCCACAGATTCTCGATTGGATTCAAGTCTGGACTTTGACTTGGCCATTCTAACATCTGGATATGTTTATTTGTGAACCATTCCATTGTAGATTTTGCTTTATGTTTTGGATCATGGTCTTGTTGGAAGACAAATCTCCGTCCCAGTCTCAGGTCTTTTGCAGACTCCCTCAGGTTTTCTTCCAGAATGGTCCTGTATTTGGCTCCATCCATCTTCCCATCAATTTTAACCATCTTCCCTGTCCCTGCTGAAGAAAAGCAGGCCCAACCATGATGCTGCCACCACCATGTTTGACAGTGGGGATGGTGTGTTCAGGGTGATGAGCTGTGTTGCTTTTACGCCAAGCATAATGTTTTGCATTGTTGCCAAAAGGTTCAATTTTGGTTTCATCTGACCAGAGCACCTTCTTCCACATGTTTGGTGTGTCTCCCAGGTGGCTTGTGGCAAACTTTAGACTACACTTTTTATGGATATCTTAAAGAAATGGCTTTCTTCTTGCCACACTTCCATAAAGGCCAGATTTGTGCAGTATACGACTGATTGTTGTCCTATGGACAGAGTCTCCCACCTCAGCTGTAGATCTCTGCAGTTCATCCAGAGTGATCATGGGCCTCTTGGCTGCATCTCTGATCAGTCTTCTCCTTGTATGAGCTGAAAGTTTAGAGGGACGGCCAGGTCTTCGTAGATTTGCAGTGATCTGATATTCCTTCCATTTCAATATTATCGCTTGCACAGTGCTCCTTGGGATGTTTAAAGCTTGGAAAATCTTTTTGTAACCAAATCAGGCTTTAAACTTCTCCACAACAGTATCTCAGACCTGCCTGGTGTGTTCCTTGTTCTTCATGATGCTCTCTGCGCTTTAAACAGACCTCTGAGACTATCGCAGTGCAGGTGCATTTATACGGAGACTTGATTACACACAGGTGGATTCTATTTATCATCATTAGTCATTTAGGTCAACATTGGATCATTCAGAGATCCTCACTGAACTTCTGGAGAGAGTTTGCTGCACTGAAAGTAAAGGGGCTGAATAATTTTGCACGCCCAATTTTTCATTTTTTTATTTGTTACCAAAGTTTGAAATATCCAATAAATTCCATTCCACTTCATGATTGTGTCCCACTTGTTGTTGATTCTTCACAAAAAATTACAGTTTTATATCTTTATGTTTGAAGCCTGAAATGTGGCAAAAGGTCACAAAGTTCAAAGGGGCTGAATACTTTCACAAGGCACTGTACATTGGCCAACATTTATTATGAAATTTGATTTTTAAAATATTTTTGATTGGATATTTTTTATAGCAGAAAGTAAAAAATATTGTTTTTTTTTTCACCCCAAATGGTCAGTATTTTTTTGTTTATAGTGCAAAAAAAACCCTACAGAGGTGATCAAATATAGGAGGTCCCCTGGTTACAAACATTCGACTTACAAATGACTCCTACTTACAAACGAAGGGAGACAACAGGAAGTGAGGAAAAAATCTACCCCTAGGAAGGGAAATTCACTCCTGTAAGAGTTCTCTTAAAGAGGAAGTAAACCCTCCTCTGACACTTGTACCTATAGGTAAGCCTATGATAAGGCTTACCTATAGGTACTGTAAATATCTCCTAAACATGCACCGTTTAGGAGATATTTACCTTACATGCATCCAGTGACATCACTGGCGCATGCGCTCTGAAGGAACAGCTGCTGGTGCATTCAGAAGATGCCGCG
Source organism: Pelophylax lessonae (assembly GCF_965119305.1). NCBI lineage: Eukaryota > Metazoa > Chordata > Amphibia > Anura > Ranidae > Pelophylax > Pelophylax lessonae. The sequence goes on from NC_138771.1 coordinate 593,357,653, forward strand.
ATCCCGGAAGACGGGCGACTGGACATGTCGCCCATCATACAGCTAAGCGGGCGGCACGGGGTCGTTCTTAGGTAAGTATTTCGTAATGAGCTAGTATGCGATGCATACTAGCTCATTATGTGTTTGTCTTTCAGGGTGAAAAAGAAAAAGGGTGTCTCCACTGAAGGTTTATCACTAATCCTTGTTTCCACAACAACCCAAATTTTTCAAAATCCAATTGTCACAGGGACAGAAAGTGAGGTAAAAATCTTCTGAACAGTGGCACAAACAGCAAAACAAATGGTACAGGGGTGTTAGCCCTCCCCTATGCTATCCAAAAAAACTTAAAAATGATTGTTTTGGCTAGAGCTACACAATTTACCTGTTCCGACTTACAAATAAATTCAACTTAAGAACAAACCTAAAGACCCTGTCTTGTTTGTAACCCGGGGACCGCCTTTACCACCAAAAGAAAGCTCTATTTATGGGGAAAAAAGGATATAAATTGTATTTGGGTACAGCGTTGCACGACCTCACAATTGCTAATTAACATAACGCAGTGCCATATTAGACTTTGATTTTTCGCTTATATTTGGTATATTAACACTTTTATATTTTATCACATGGAATACACCTATTCACAGTTAGGGATGATCGAACTTTTGAAAAGTTCGGTTCGACCAGAACACCCGAACTTCCCGAAAGTTCGGCCCGGATTTCAGAACCCCATTGAAATCAATGGGACCCGAACTTCGGTAATCAAAAAACACAATTTTGAAGCCCTAAAACCCAATAAATGCCCCTAAAAAGTGCCTAGGGTTCTGGGTCATGCCCCAGGGACTATTAATCACACAAAAAAAAGTTCTTAAAGATTGTCATTTTTGATAGAGAGCCAATTATTGAAAACATTTTTGAAAAAAAAAATGAGATTTCTTTGGATTTAGTGTCTGGGGGGTCTAAAATGTGTTCCTGTGAAGTTTCAGCTTTGTAGCATGTCCAGAACCAGAAAAAAAAAAGTTTGTTTGTATTAGAATTGCAGTGGAGCAGGATGGTGGCTTCCCTATTTTCACACCCGGCTTTTTGTTGCAGGCGTTTATACGGCTTTTTTGTGGACGTGTTTGGAGGCAGGCATGACATCTAAACTTCTGTGTAGGGGTATATATACACACACACATGTATGTATATATACACATACACATATATAGGTGTGAAAGTAGCAGAACCCTATGCCAGCGCTAATGAAATAATTAGCAGGCATAGGACTTTGCTCCTATCACACCTATATGTGTGTATGTGTATAAATACATATAAGTGTGTGTGTATATATACCCCTATACAGAAGTTCTGATGTTATGCTTGCCTCCAAAGATGCCCAAAAAATGCCAAAAAAACGCCTGCAACAACACACCTGGACGTTTTTGTAGCAGGCGTTTTTTTGGGTGTCTTTGGAGGCAGGTATAACATCAGAACTTCTGTGTAGGGGTATATATACACACACACACATATATGTATTTATACACATACAGCGCTAATGAAATAATTAGCAGGCGTAGGACTTCGCTCCTATCACACCTATATGTGTGTATGTGTATACACACATGTGTATGTGTGTATATACCCCTACACAGAAGTTCTGATGTCATGCCTGCCTTCAAAAACGTCCACAAAAAAGCCCAATAAACACCTGCTACAAAAACGGCCAGGTGTGAAAGTAGCGAAGCCACTATCCTGCTCTATTGCAATTGTAATAGAAACAATCTTTTTTCTATGGCGGTCACCCTGACATGGAAGGGTTTGATTTTTGAATCTAACTATAGTGGAAAATAGTACCCTAAGTACACTAGATATCCCTTTCCTCACACTAATAATTGCTAAATGACACTTTGAAGCAGGAGTAACAGAACTGCTTCCACTCTCTTCCACGTCCCTGTATTACAATGCTAGAGATTTGGCGGGGCTATGTTATATACTGGGGGACGTATTCACTACTGATTGGCCTCTGGACCCCCTAGTCACTCTAATCACATTCCTAGCATCCTCCTGCCCCCTCAATTGGCTTTTACTGATGGTTCTGGTCCAATCACGGGCTTTTAAAGCCCAGTTCCTGTCCCATTGCATTTAGGTCGGTTCTGGTTGCCGAATTCCGAACTTTTTAGGCAAAAAGTTTGAAATTCGGCCGAATTTCGAACAGTCACTGTTCGGGTCGAACCAATGGTCGACCCGAACCATTCGATCATTCCTATTCACAGTTTGTTATATCTAATATGTTTTGATAGCACTGCACATTATATATCGTTGTTTATGGTAGGTTTTGTATAAGGAACGTTTCTTTTTTGATACATACTGTATAGTAATCTAATCGCAGAATTTTCACGCATATATAATAATAGTTTTTTACATAGGTGGGTCTTAGGAAAGTCATCGTCTTTTTACACTTCAAAAGACTGTAAAAGCTTTCTCTGAACTGTAAATAGTTGAAATAAATTGGTGTTGGATTCAACTTCTGTGTCTTATTGAAGAGTTAATCTGCCTGTGGATGATGCCAAGTTAGCAGGTAAGCATACTGTCTGGATAGACTGGGACTAAGGCGGTACGTCAATGCATAAAACAGCATTTAAAACAGAACACATATTATTCATAAATACAGCTCCCAAAGCACATACAAACTACACGCAGTGTACGAGATTACACACTTTCACAGCATGCTTAGACAGAAGAAAACTACACATGCATGACTAGGGTTGACATAAAAAGAATCCAACCACCGGCAACCCAATAGGTGAAAATTCTGCGGATGCACTGGTAGCAACCGGAAAGCCGCCTTAATGTCTGTTTTGCCAAGAGTGCTCCCTTCCTATAGTGTCACACCCAAAAAATGGCAGCATCAAACGAAGTGTAAGACACTGCGGAAGCCTCCGGGTCAATCGCATCATTCACCGAACCACCCTTGGGGAAGGACAGATGGATCATACGAAACTTGTTTGGTTCCTTTTTAGGAACCAAACCTAAAGGGGAGACCACGAGATTGTCTAGAGGGGGGTGAGGGAAAGGGCCAGCCATGTGGCCCAACACAACTTCTTGTGCAATTTTTTCCGAAACCACTTCCGGATATACCCCGGTCGAATGCAAGTTGTCCACTATGAGGGGAATATGAACAAGAGAGAACGGAATCACAAAACCCACGGAAAAACCATTCATGCTTGAAGCGACAGGCAGCGCTGAATCGACACGTTCCTTCATTGAACTGCCAGCAATACCCCCGACACTTTGTGGCCAACTGTCCTAGGGTGTTTGGACTACCAGCCCCGCTCGGAAAAAAAAGGATGAATAAGCCCGTGCCGATGTCATCAGCTTCATCCATAAGCTGATGTCCTTAGGATCCCAACGCAAAGATGGACAGACAGCTTTGCATTGACAAAATTGCTTGTCATAATGAAGCCATGCCACTCCACCGTAAACCCTATGAGCCTCAGCAACCAAATAGCAAAAAAGAGCCAAACAGTTCTCCAGATGCTTCTCCCCTATTACGCTGGCCATGATTGCGAGGCCCTGTAACCAATTACTAAAAGTGCATGGGATCAACCGGAACTGACGCTTCTCCTCATCTTCCTTCTTGGGTTCCTTAGGGTTTAGCCTATCCAAGTTGAAATTTTCCAACGGGAGTAACGTTAATATCTCCACATATTTGCCCTTCCAAATTTTCTCCCGCACTTCTGGCTTGAGATGTGCCCCCAAGGGGCCCTCAAAGCACACATACTGTATACTTCACATTTTGCTTAGTCCAACAAGGGACTTGCGTCTACAGACTTACCTCTTCCCTTGGGATCCTTCACCTAGTCCCCCAATGAGCGCAGCCGACTGAGCCCCCAGCGATACCACCTGCACAACCAAAGAAGAAGCTGTGCTGGGTCCTGACCCTGCAGTGTCTCCGACGGACAACCCATCAACAGCCCCCGATACCCAGAAGGCCACAGGGGTTGAAACCGTAAGGGATCCCTCGTCGAAACGCTGAACCAAAGTCCGCAAACCGGCCAACAATCCCTGAAGGCCAGATCCCACACCGGGCACAGCAGACACAGATGTCACTATGTGTGGAGCGGAGGATGCCATTGCCGTCAGAGGAGTGGCCCTTAAACTCGCCGCCTCCCCCCTACATAACCCCAATTCTAAAACAATATGTAAGGCAGCCTGCAAAGAAATACAATTAGATGCAAGGGACCAGGCTGACCAGAGCGAAGCCTCTCAGCCACAGCTCCAGATTCCCCTGCCGGCAGGGGTCCAGGCACTTCCCCATCTTCAGAGCTAGACAGCTCCCCCTCTGACCTGGCTGTTGCTTCCTCAATCCGGTCTTCCTGGCAAGCGCTGGGGGGCTCTGAGGGTCCCAACTGCCTGCCCGCCATGCCGTGAGGGCTGCAACTTGCCTCCAGATGTCCTGGTCCTCTTCCTGCTGACCTGCACTCTGTGGCCGAGCATCACTGCCGGGGAAACCGGCTGCTGGGGACACCACCCTACTGGGCATGCGCAGGGGAGAGCCACCGGCTGCTCCTCCCGACTGGCCAGCCCACAGTGGAGAGGCCATGCCTGGAAGACCCCCGAGCACGCTGCTGGTGAAGTTTCTTCCCTGCAGGCGGCTGGCTCCCCTTGAACATAGAGGAGACCTGCTTTGATAACCAATCAGTGCCCCGGAAGGCAGCAGCAGATCGCAGCTGGCCCAAGAGAAGATCCAAATCGCCCATGGTGGCAGACATACCAGCTAGCCCATCAGGAAAAGGGGAAGAATTCCTGCGCATCCATTGCTCCGAGATTTTTGCCGCATTCTTGAGATCCCCTAACAGCTAACCCCTCCAGCAGCCCCTCCTACCTACCAAACTGGCCAATAAATGTAGATGACCACCCTTACCACTTTCCAAACATTTACTGCCGGCTCACCCATTTGCAGTGCACTGCTGTGCAAATCACATGCAATGTCTGTGCTTTGCAAAATCAGCCATACAGATTGTTTTCCCGGTCCCTTCTGTCATGCGGCCCTACCCCTTGTTTTTTTTTTTTTTTGCTTTGGGCCTCTCTCACAAAGCACACACAGACACAGCAAACGCATGCAAACACAGTTAGGAAATACAGATTTAAAGTATAAATGACCTTAGTGCAACTCAAAAAGGCATTTTTAAAATGATTTTTACCAAATTTTTCTTTCTATTTGTTGTTTGAAACAAGGAAAAATATGTTTTGGCTGCAGTTGGGCTATTTTATGTCTGATGCTAGAGTACAAAACACAAGGTCCAATATATACGAGAGACAGCAAAGATCCTCTGTGTGTTTGGGAATATATACCTGTGTTATTAACCTCCCTGGCGGTATTCCTGAGTGTGGCTCGGGGTTAACTTTCAGTACCAAAAGCGGGAACCCCGAGCCACACTTGGGATTACCCCAGAATGTTACTCACCATTCCTGCGATCCCCTGCCGTCCTACCCTCTCCCCTGCCGTCCTACACTCTCTCCCCGCTCTGTGCACGGCCGATTGCCAGCACTTGCCTCCCGGTTCCCTCCCTGCGAGCGTTGCGATGCAGGGGGGTGGAACCGGCGGCAAATTCAAAAGTGTAAATACACAAATGACATGATACAAAGCTGTGATCCTAAAGGCCCGTACACACGTACCGATCGTCGGCATACAAACGTCGGCGGACGAAAGATCTGCCGATTGTACGCTTGTTAGTATGGTGCCTCCGACAGCTGTCTGCGCACATTCTGCGGACAAGAGTCTTTCTTGCAAACATTAAAATTTTTGTATGCCGACACCAGAACGGACGATTGTTCGCCAGTCAGTACAGAATTCTGCCGACAGACCGCAGATTTGCAAGACTGGGCATGCTCAGAAAAGAAAAAACACAGGGAAAGTTAACCATTACATGACATCACTTCTGCATCATTCTTGGGCAGTCTTTGCACTTTTCAACAGACACCGACATCCCGGGGAGAAAAGACGAACGTTTGTATGCCGACGATCGGTACGTGTGTACGGGGCTTTACGGATTACACTGAATCATACCATTTCACCACAGGATTTCACCTGGTGACTTTTGCAGTACTTTGTGCCTGGAAAATTTTGAAGGACCATGGCATCCAAAAAGCATCCTGGAAAACAGCGACAGTGAAACGGAGTTACTTGAAGAACTGAGCGATAGTGATTTTGTCATCAGGTCATCAGGTACGGAAAGTGAGGACAGCGACAATTCTGATGTCTCTTTCTAGCACATCGCTCTGTTGGAATTTCTGAAGAATCATTTGATATACTTCCCAAATTCCACAAGCTATGTGCCAGAAATAGACATCAGAATCGTCGCTGTCTTCACTTTCCGTACCTGATGACGAATTTTCCCACAAATTGCTATCGCTCAGTTCTTCAAGTAACTCCGTTTCGATGTTGCTGTTTTCTCGTTAATCTAAAAGCACTTTTGTGCAAAAAGAACTCTTTTTGGACGCCATGGTCATTCTCAATTTTCCAGGCACAAAGAAATGGTAAGGCACAGGCAGGGTACTGGAAAAGTCACCAGGTGCAATCCTGTGGTGAAATGGCATGATAGTGTAATCCGTTAGGATCCCAACTTTGTATCATGTCATTCAGTGTATTTACATTTTTTAAATTCCCGCCGGTTCCACCCACCTGCATCGCAACGCTCACAGGGAAGGGAACCGGAAGACAGGTGCTGGCATCGGCCGAGCACACAGCGGTATCACAGCGGGAGGACAGCGGGGGATCGCAGGCGAAGGCGAGCTTTAAAATGTAAAACAACAGATTTCCATGCAAAAGAATGTACCGCTTTTAGCACAGAAATCTGGACATAATCAGACCGCCAGGGAGGTTAAAGGAAAAGAAAAAGGAGTTTTTACACTGCCAAATCACTCATAGGTGATAACTGGGTGGTGAGCAATGTCAGAATAAAAACTCTTAAATTCTTGGTGTCTCAGAAGTCTATAGCCAGTCATAGATGTTTCAAAACAGCCGGCTCAGCAGGGATCGACTGAGATTCAAACCATGCATGGGCAGACTCATTGTTCCCAAGTCAATCCATCGATTGACTTGGGTCCAAGCAGCATGTAGGATTTTTAGGATGCAATTTTTGCCAGCGCCTATAGCAACTAGCAACAATCACCTTGTTCTCCTGACAGGGATGGCTTTCTGTGGCCCTCTGGCGGGAGAACACATGAGCTCCCCCACCAATACTTAGGCCTCATGCACACTGGATGTTTTTACAGCTGCGGTTTTTGGCATCAGATGTCTTTTTCTGCAGCCAGTAAACTCCCCAGCATGTTATTCTATGTGTCCATGCACACATAGGCTGTTAGCAGCAATTTTTGACAAGGGCGTTTTCTAGTTGGAAAAAACCCCCAGAACTAGTGGGTTTTAGGAGGCATTTTTCAGCTGGATAAAATCTTAAAAACGCAGAAAAACCATGGCTATTCTGCATTTATCAACATTTTTCAGCCATAAGCTTTTGTGGGAGTATAGGTTTGCTAAAAAAAAAAAAAAAGCTAAAAAATGCTAACGCTGAAAAACGCTACTGCAAAAAAGCTGAAAAACTCCTTCTACAGCTACAGCTTTCTACTGATGTTTTGATAAGGTCCAGTGTGCACAAGTCCTAAATGTTGATCACGTAATCTATGGCCGGCTTAAGCGCTTGTGTTGACAAGCTTTTGTTCACTTTAAATGGTTTTGCATTCCAATACATATGCCAAAACATATGTCGAAACAATGAACATGAAGTTAAGCAAGCTCCGGTAGGCAGTGCAGGACAGAAAAGCCTGGCACGCTATGGTTCATGAGAGTCGGAAACGACTGAACAACAACATATGCCAATCTCGCCTAACCTTTTCGCTGCCAGAGCCGTTTTTGCTTTTTTTTTTTTTTTGCCCATATGTTTAACCACTTAAGCCCCGGAATATTTTACCCCCTTCCTGACCAGGGGGTTTTTTGCGATTTTTTACTGCGTGATTTTAACGGACAATTGCGCGGTCGTGCGATGCTGTACCTAAACGAATTTCACGTCCTTTTTTTCCCACAAACAGAGCTTTCTTTTGGTGGTATTTGATCACCTGTGCGATTTTTTGATCATGCGCTATAAACAAAAAAAGAGCGTAATTTTTGCAAAAATAACAATATTTTTCACTTTTTTTTATATGAAATTCCCCCCAAAAAAAAAGTAAAAATCAAAATTTTTTAACATTTTCGGCCAAATTGTTTTACGCTACATATGTTTGGTTAAAAAAAATCACAAAAAGCGTATTTTGATTGGTTTGCGCAAAAGTTATCACGTTTACTAACAAAGGGAAAGATTTTTGTCATTTTTGGTGTTTTTTTTTTTTAATGAGTAATGGCGGCGATCAGCGATTTTTTTTTGCGGTACTGCGACATTGGGGCGGACAGATCGGACCCTTGACTGACATTTTTGACACTTTTGGGGGTACCAGTGACATTACTGCAGTAATCAGTGCTATATATATGCACTGTTACTGCAAAAATGACACTGGCAGGGAAGGGGTTAACTGTATTGGACAGGGAGGGGTTAAGTGTGTCCTAGGGGCGTGATTCTAACTGTAGTGGGACATGGCTACTAGTGTAAAAACAAAGATCAACGGTTCTACATAGTAGAACCGTCTGATCTTCATTTTTACACAGGGGAGAATGACAGGCGGCTTGTTTACATAAGCCGCTCTGTCTTTCTCCCGCTGTACCGGCGATCGTAGTGTGACCGGCGGACATCGGGTCCGCCGGTCACACGCCCGCACTCCTCTGTGAACGAGCCTCAGCGGGCGCGCGCCTCAGCGAGCGCGCGCTCGCCCGCTATTGGCTCTAGTAGCAGTGACAGGCGAGTGACGTAGATCTACGTCACTTTGCCTGGCCGGGGCTGACTGCCGCAGTAAATATACTGTGCGCAGTCGGCAACCGGTTAAAAAATAATTTTTAACCTGAAGATTACACAAAACCCCCAACAATTATATATTTTCTGAAACAGACACCCTAGATAAAAAAAATAAAATAGTAGTAGTTCCAATTTTTTATGTCGCACTTTATTACCGCAAAAGTCTAGGGAATGCAAAATTTCAGTAACAAACACGCTAATAAAGTGAATTTTAGGGCAAACAAACGCAATAAACTACCCACATTTTTGGTAAAATTTAAAAGACGAGGTTGTACCGATTAAATAAATACCCAACATTTCCAACCTTAAATTTGTGTGCGCCTGTGAAATGGTGACAAATTTCAGTACCGTATATTTTCTATAGGCAATGTTTCAAAAAACATTTTTTGGGTGGTAATTTTATGTGCTTGGGTCTAACTTTATTTTTTTTTTTGCAAAAAGGGCAAGTTCACACCATAGAAACTCAGTCCAGATGCGTTCCAGATGCTTCTCTGCAAGCATGTTTTGACCAATTTTTTGATGCGTCCCAGGGCGTTTTTGATGCAGTCCAGTGCATTTCCCACCCCCCCTCTTTTTTCTTAACATTAAATAGGGACTGTGTTCCAGTGCGCTTTTGGTGCCTCAAGGTGCGTTCTTGATGCGTTTCATAGCAGGCCAGTACAGTCCAGTGCAGGAAAAATGCAGCATGTTCTACTTTTTTTTTCTGGAACTGGAAAGCACTGAATCTATATGCACTGGTGTGAACTATGCCATTGGAAACCATATAACCTACTTTCTATGCGTTTTTGATGCAGAGAAAAAAAACTCACTGGGCTGCATGTGGTGGGAACTGGTCCTCGCTTTTTTTTTCCCATTACATAGGGGACAAAAAGTCCCCTACATGATGTTTTAGGTGACAGGTCCTCTTTAATGAGACAATGCAGATCCGGGCCCACAGATGGGCAAGCAGAGCCCAGAAAGCATGGCGTGCTGCGGCGGGGGGCGCTGGTATTGGGGGTGTGTGTGAGCAGTGCTGCCACCCGAATTGGCTGGAGTCTGACTGTCAGTTTTACACACTATCCCGATAGCTGCAGCCACCGGATTCACCAAATATAACTCACCAGATGGGAAGCTGGTCAAATTATAAACCAGTGTTCGCACTTAATAAAATTTCCCAGCATGATGGTTTGTATTTGAAACTTCAGCCATACATCTTCATAGACATGTTAATCTCACAGTGTTGCCAGATGGGGATAAGAGATGGGAGGAGAAAGAATACCAGAATAGTGTAACTCCATATAAAATTCAATCATTTATTAGAAGAAACAATGTTGCACTCACATATTTAAGTGTCTGGCCGACACTAGGGTCTCTGACATCCGACTCGCACGCTCCAGCTGTGTCTCCAAGCTTCGAGCGTGGAGTATGATATGTGCGCTGTTACTCTGCGTCCTAGCGCCGCCCTACTAGTTTCGTCACCTGACGTCCTCACGGAGCGATAGCTAGGACGCCGAGTATAGACACTTTATTATGTAAGTGCAACATTGTTTCTTCTAATAAATGATTGAATATTATACGGAGTTATAAAAAGAGCAGCATAAGAAAACACGGAGGAGAAGAAGGAGACACAAACGAGGAGGAAGCCGCTCGGTATCAGCTACGGGGATGGACACGGAAGTGATCAGTAATGTCCTTAATTTGTCACAACAAACTTTAAATGATTCTGAGATTTCCTTATTGTCTAAAGGTCTTAATTTTTGCCCTTAGTCGCCAATTTATTTAACACTATTCTGGATGTCAATAAATTTGTGCGCACACTAACTCTAAAGAAGCACTACTTTCAGGTCCCTGATATTGTGGCTCAGGATTAACTCAGGCAACACTAATCCTGCAAGTGAGTCTTCAACCTCTCCACTTCAATTTGCCGATCTATGTGCATTATGTGAACTTGAGGATTTGGCATCCGAATCTAATCCTTACCCGGCAGTTTTGTCAGGTGGCCACACGCTTATACCATTCAGATTATGATCTGACTTTTATCCTGTTAATTCTCGGGGTAAGGATATGGATTTATTTTGAAATCTTTTGGAGAAGGATTTAACTCTCCTTGCTAGGAAGTGTTCAGAGGGTACTATATCTAGCAATCTGATCATTCTTGAGACCAGAGCTCTTGAAAATAAAGTAAGGATAGTAATATTGTGATCAGGAATGCTGATAAGGGGGATCTGTAGTGGTCCTTGATACTGATGTATATAAAAATGAGGCCTTACATCAACTCTCAAATCAAAATACTTATTCAAGACTTAACCACTTTACCACCGGAGGATTTTGCTGTCTTCCGTCCAGACCACTTTTTGTGCTTCGGCACTGTGCGACTTTAACTGACAATTGTGCGGTCATGCAATGTGGTAACCCAAACGAAATTTACGTCATTTTTTTCCCACAAACAGAGCTTTCTTTTGGTGGTATTTGATCACCTCTGCGCTTTTTATTTTTTGCGATATTAATAAAAAAAGAGCGAAAATTTTGCAAAAAAATGACATTTTCAACTTTGTCTTTTAAAAAATATCCAATATACTCAATTTATGTCATTTTTTTTGGCCAAAATATATTTAGCTACATGTCTTTGACAAAAAAAATTCAATGAGCGTATTTTTATCGGTTTGCGCAAAAGTTATAGCGTCTACAAACTATGGTGTAAATACTGAAATTTTACGCAGCTTTAATTTCTGACTGCCTATCTCAATTCATGAAGTGCTAAAATGGCAGGGCAGTACAAGACCCCCCCAAATTACCACTTTTTGGAAAGTAGACATCCTAAGGAATGTTCTGAGAGGCATGTTGAGCTCATTGAATATTTAATTTTTTTGTCACAGGTGTTTGAAAAATGACTAAAAAAAAAAAATTTTTTTTTTTTAACACAAAGTTGTCACTAAAAGATAAATTTCTCACACATGCCATGGGTATATGTGTAATTACACCCCAAAATATATTCTGCTGCTTCTCCTGAGTACAGGGATACCACATATGTGAGACTTTTTGGGAGCCTAGCTGTGTACGGGACCCCGAAAATCAATCTCCATCTTTAGGTTTTCTAATGGCGTAAATTTTTGATTTTACTCCTCACTACCCATCACAGTTTCGGAGGCCCTGAAATTTCAAGATAGCACAAAACCCCCCAAATGACCCCATTTTGCAAAGTAGACACCCCAAGCTATTTGCTGAGAGGCATGGTGAGTCCATGGAATATTTTATATTTTGCCACAAGTTTTGGGAAAATTACAATTTATTTATTTATTTTTTTTTTAACACAAAGTTGTCACTAAAAGATAAATTTCTCACACATGACATGGGTATATGTGGAATGACACCCCAAAATACATTCTGCCGCTTCTCCTCAGTATGGGGATACCCCATGTGTGAGACTTTTTGGGAGCCTAGCTGTGTACGGGACCCCGAAAATGAATCTCCATCTTTAGGTTTTCTAATGGCGTAAATTGTTGATTTCACTCCTGACTACCCATCACAGTTTCGGAGGCCCTGAAATTTCAAGATAGCACAAAACCCCCCCAAATGACAGCGATTTGGGTTGAGCTCTAGAAAACCGAAGTTTAGAATAGGTTTGTGTATTGTATTGGTGCCAACATCCCTAATTAGAACAAGTAGTAATTATTTGGTTCCTCAGACCAGTGGGTGGGACTTTGAGGCAAAAAAAATGAAACAAGAGTAATATGCGTTTTGACGTTTATCATAAAACAAGGTTTATCATAAAACAATATTTAGCATGTACAAGACATGAAATGTAAAGTGCTGGATGGGTGAGAGGCCCATCCGTGATGGTGCACGAAAGAAAGAGGAGAGTGACACTGTGATAATTGGTGACTTTTTTAGAGACGCTAGATCCTGCCATCCATTGATGTTGGATGTTTGCAGGATGCGTTTCCATCCAACGCGTTTCAGCTGTGCCTTTTTCAAGGATTTTCACCATATCTATATAAAGATATTTAGTCTTTATTAGTGTCAATTGAAGATTTTTGAGCAATTTTGTTGGTATAGTTTTAAAGTCTTGGCTTACATTGAATTTTTTGTGTGCAGTTACTTGATCGGTTGTGGAGGAGCCCCCTCTTGTTTCCCAAAGCAACCACAAGATCCCAAAGGGGGAGAGGAGTGGCGGTAACGTTTGATTCTGAAAGGCCAAACAATTATAAATGGCATATAGTGTAAGTAAGTGTACAGCCCTTTAGGTTTACAAAGTTATACTCACAGGGTCCAGATATTGCTGGTTTTCCAAAAGTGAGTGCCCTTGGTTATGTAGGCTGTCCCTGGAATTATATAGATATTTGGATTAACTATATATGTCCAGATGTTTATGAGATTGTATTGGGCCGCTACTACTTGGGTAATGAAATACCTGGTGAGCGTTAAATTTTGTCAGATGGTCTCTCTGTGAGAAGGAACACCTGCGATGTTTCTTGGTTGCCAGCCATTCTGTGTATCTAAAAAGGACATGTACAATTTATGACAGAACCATGGGATTCCAAATGCCAGAAATTAGGTGTAAGGTATTGTACAGGAATTTACCTTGTGATGCAAAAAAGTTTTTTTGACTGCAGAACGTAAGTCTGTAGCGGGGTAATCTTTCTGTTGCGGGATGGTCTCTCCTGCGGAGGGCTACATCGTTGTAGCAACAGAAGAAAAATTATATATATAAAGAAAGGAGTCCTGTATGGTGCAGGGCTATGTGGAATCTCAGGAAGCTGTATGTGGTACCTGTGTCCAGTAGAGGGAGTCCTATTCAAAAATGAGGGTGGTCCGCCGTCCTCCAGGAGGTGCTTTCACTCCACGGTCTGGATGTGAATGGCACACTGCTGGGATCCCCGGCGCCTTAAATGTAGGCCGCGCATGCGCAGTACGGCGCCGCGCTGTCCTCTCCGTCAGGGCGGAAGTACTTCACTCGTATCCACCGCGCATGCGCCTGGGCTTCTGCGCGGTCAGTGACGAGGGAGTCTCTCCGCTGCCTGGCAACTAAGGACGCCGCCGACACGGAGGAGGAGGGGCAACCAGGATGCCGTAGGTGACAGCAGCTGGTATTTGCCCGAACGTTGCCCCGCCAATGGCGGGGCTTTCTGTGCCGGGGTTTGTAATAGGGTATTGAGAAGGAGCAAATCCACTGATCGAGTCTGCATTACATTATTATGTCAAAGAACAATAGCTTTGGCAATATATATATATATGCGGTTTTAACTTTTCATTCTTGGAATAACAGATTGGTACATACATTTAAAAGGGAGAATGAAATGAGATGTTTTTGAGAGGGGAAAGAAAGACATGGGGGATATGTGCAGAACTGGGGGTTGTATGAGTCTCAAATGTCAGTATTTGAAGTCGCTCCACTGGTGGGAGAGAGAGAGATAGAGGTTATATCGAGGTATTTTGAGTTAGTCTGTTTTACCAGATACAAAGCCATCAAGGAATGGTTTGAAACTCTCTGCTTCGTTGAGGCCGGGAGGTGTAGTCGCTCTCAGGCGACTAATCCACCTCATTTCTCTTTGCAAGAGAGTCTTGTTCCAGTCGCCCCCCCTCCTTGGTATGTGAATCCTGTCCAGGGCCATAAATTTTACAGGGGGCATTTTGGATTGGTGCTTGTCTCTCACGTGTCTGCCAAGTGGGAGATAGAAGTTACACATTTCCATGGATGCCAAATGTTGGCCAACTCTTTTACGGAACTCTTCCCTAGTTTTTCCTACATAATATGCACCGCAGTCACACTCCATCAAGTAAACTACTGCCTGCGTTTTACAGTTGACGAAGTGGGCCGGTGTGAATAATTCCCCATTGGGTAGCAGTTTATTAGTGCTTTTAACGATGACTTTACATTGGGCACAGCCCCCGCATGGATGTGTTCCCTTGTCCTTGCATGGGTCCTTTCTTGGTCCCTCTTTAAATTCACTGTGGACCAGTGATTGTTGGAAAGAACCAGCTTTCCTAAATGTGATTTTTGGTTTTGCTGGGAGAAGGTGTCTTAGACTTGGGTCTGCAGTAAGGATGTGCCACTTTTGCTGAATAATTTTTCTGATTGAGTCATGTTGATCAGTATATCGCATGATCAATCGATTGGTGTTTTCTTGTGGTTTGTCCATGGGTTTTTTGAACAGGATTTGGTGTCGTTCCATATTGTTGGCTCGGTTGAAGGCTTTCCTGAGACTTGTTTTTGAATAACCTCGAGTCAGTAATCGTGCTGTTAGTTTGTCGGACTCGCTTTTAAAGTCTTTTTGAGTAGTGCAGTTCCTCTTTAGTCGTAAGAACTGACTGTAAGGAATTGACTGTTTAAGCACTGTAGGATGGAAGCTGTCCGCATGCAGAACAGTGTTGCCTGCAGTCTCTTTTCTATAGAGTGTAGTGTTGATGTTTCCCTTGGAGTCTTTAAAAATCCAGGTGTCCAGGAAGCTGATTTTAGTTAGGCTGTATTGCATGGTGAAGTGCATATTGAAGGAATTTATGTTCATGTGGTCCAGGCACTCTCGTAGGAGGTCCTCGGGTCCATCCCACAGGACAAGAATGGCATCTATATATCTCTGCCATAGGGTTATATGGCGAGAGTATATAGAGTTTTTTTCGTTGTTGAGAAAATCCTGCTCCCATACGCCCAGATATATGTTAGCGTAGGATGGGGCACAGCTCGTGCCCATGGCCACGCCACAGATCTGCAGGAAATGTAGACCATCAAAACAGAAGTAGTTATGGTATAGAATAAACTGTAACATGGAAAGAATGAAATCATTGAATTTTTCATCGTGGCGGCTATGTTGGCTGAGTACATATTTGACTGCCAGTATGCCTTTTTCATGCGGTATGTTGCTATACAATGATTCAACATCAATCGTGACGAGGTAGGTTGTTTCGGATGCCGTCATGCCTTCCAGTATTTGAAGGAGATGAATGGTGTCCTTAGTATATGATGGAAGGTTAGTCACATGTGGGCGGAGGTGGGCATCGATGACTCTGCTTATATTCTCCGAGATGTTGCCATTCCCGGATATGATGGGTCTGCCTGGAGGGTTATTGACATTTTTGTGTATTTTTGGCAAGGAATAGAACGTTGGTGTTCTGGGGTACTTTATTCTGATGTATTCCCATAGTGTTTTGGAAATGGCCCCTTCGTTGAGGGCCCTATCGACTTTTTTATAGAAGGTTTCGTTGTACGACTTAATCATGAGGGGTGATATTTGTTTATAGCATGTACGATTTTCCAGGATGTTCATACACATCTCCTTATATTTAACATTGTCCATCAGGACAATGTTGCCGCCCTTGTCGGCCGGTTTAATAGTAATCGTATCATAGCTTTTTAGATCTTCAAATGCCTTCCTTTGTTCCTTGGTTAGGTTATCCTTTGTTTTTTTGATATTTAGCCCTTCAATCTCTCTGGTTGTTTCTTTCACAAACAGGGCGACTGCTGGGTTTTGGCTCAATGGGGGGAATTTCTGGGATTTTTTCTGGAAGCGGGGTGTTTCAGGGTTCCCCTCTTCTTCGTCATTATCACCTTCTTCTGGTATCGCAGTAGGATCTTCCCAGTCGTCGTGAAGTCCTCCTTCTTCTAGTAGGATGTTGAGATCCCTTATTGCGCGGAATTCCGCTGCTGTGAGGCCCGGATCTTTGGCCTCGGGTGGGGGTTTGTTGTATATTGCTTGGAATATAATTTTTCGTGCGAATAGATTCACGTCCTTGATGATTTCAAATTTGTCGGCATTGTTCTTTGGACAAAAGGAGAGGCCTAGCCGTAGTACCTCTTCTTTGTGTTGGGTTAGGGTCTGTGAAGAGAGATTAATTATGGATCGTTTCTCTTCTCCATTTGTCTCAGCCCTTGGGAATCGGTGACTACAGGCAGTTTGGTCTGTTTTAGGTTGGGTTTCCCTAAAAAAGCCTTTTGTTTCCTTGGGCCTTCTCTGAGTCTCGAGAAAATGCCTTGGGTTTTTGTACCTCCTTGTGACTGATCTTCTGTTTCTTCATTTTCAGTCTCCGTTCTTTCCTCAGTTTCGTCTCTTTCGTTAGGTGTTTGTGTTGGTCTAGGCCGTGCTCCTCTGGGTGGTGGTCCTCTTTTCCGGTTATCTGATCCGGAGGCGTATGATGAAGAGTCTGATGAGAAATACTGGTAGTCCTGGCCGGTATTTTTCATACCAAATTGTTGTTTATTTTTGTTGGTTCGACGAGTATTATTCCACCTGTATGCCTTCCCCTGGGCAAAGGCGTTTTTGTCCCGCCAGTATTTTTTCTCCTTTTTTCGGAGGATCTGTTTACTATAATTTTCTAAATGGTCTTTAAGTTTTTTCTCCTCATCGTTGTACATCTGGACGCTTTTTAAAGGTGCTAGTTTGAGGTATGTTAATTTGGTTTCCTCATCGATTTTTTTAATTTGTCGGTCGTATTCCTCCTGCAAGAGGATCATGAGGTTTTTTGAACATGTATTGAGTTGTTCTTCCCATTTTTGCTTCATGGATGCTGTTATATTATCCATGGTCGGAAAGATCTGGATCCGAAGTCCAGCCGGATTGATTTCCTCAGTGATGTATCTCTCAAATGCCTTAATGTGCCAATGTAAAGATGATTTCTTCTCAAGTTGTCGTCTGAGGGTGGAGAAAAGTGCGAGTGTGTCTGATTCTTGTTGATCTTTGTTTTGGAAGTCTGTTTCGATACTGGACATGAGATTATTCCATTCGTCCCCCAGCAGGTCCCCCATGTTGTCCCTTGTATTTGATTCTCCTTATATGATAGTGGGCCAAAGTAAATTTTGTATCACTTAGGGTGTTCTCCCTCAATGCCCTTTCACTCTGCGTACAGAGGTATGGATGGGGGGGAGAGACGTGATTTTATATCTGTAACTCTCTATTGTGTGGTTACAGTGAAATTTGTACCTTAGGGTCTGTTAGTGTGGGCCTCCCCGGAGAGTTAGGGACAGTGATTAAGAATGTACGAAAAGAAAATTGGGGAAGCAAGGTTCCCGATAGGTGATCAAGGTTTCTAGAGGTCAGGTGAGGAATTGGATGACTTCCATCCGGGGTAAAGTTTCAGCGATTTGGGTTGAGCTCTAGAAAACCGAAGTTTAGAATAGGTTTGTGTATTGTATTGGTGCCAACATCCCTAATTAGAACAAGTAGTAATTATTTGGTTCCTCAGACCAGTGGGTGGGACTTTGAGGCAAAAAAAATGAAACAAGAGTAATATGCGTTTTGACGTTTATCATAAAACAAGGTTTATCATAAAACAATATTTAGCATGTACAAGACATGAAATGTAAAGTGTTGGATGGGTGAGAGGCCCATCCGTGATGGTGCACGAAAGAAAGAGGAGAGTGACACTGTGATAATTGGTGACTTTTTTAGAGACGCTAGATCCTGCCATCCATTGATGTTGGATGTTTGCAGGATGCGTTTCCATCCAACGCGTTTCGGCTGTGCCTTTTTCAAGGATTTTCACCATATCTATATAAAGATATTTAGTCTTTATTAGTGTCAATTGAAGATTTTTGAGCAATTTTGTTAGTATAGTTTTAAAGTCTTAGCTTACATTGAATTTTTTGTGTGCAGTTACTTGATCGGTTGTGGAGGAGCCCCCTCTTGTTTCCCAAAGCAACCACAAGATCCCAAAGGGGGAGAGGAGTGGCGGTAACGTTTGATTCTGAAAGGCCAAACAATTATAAATGGCATATAGTTGTAATGTTCCGGTACCTTTGGTACCCTAAATTACACTTTCCACAAGTGTATGCGCCCTACCATTTACTTTTGGAAAGGTGCGCATACACCTTTAAGACTGGAGCTGTCATCACTCAGCGCCGGACTAGATGGCTATTTAAGGCGTCGGTTCTCACTCACATGTGTTCGTTCAAACACCCTTATCTGGATGCTAACCTTGCTTGAAGCTTCCATGCTTGCAAGCTTACTTCGCTGACGGAACCTCGCTGCGCTGATCCCTGTATCCCGCTACTGGATCATCCGCCTCTCCTGAACCACCCTTCGGCTGTATTGCTAATAGTGCTAAGTACCCCGCAGGGGAATTCTCTATAAACTTATACTAAGCTTACACTATCTAGCTCTGCATAGTAGAGACTGTTTATCACATCTGCATAAACTAGATTGCTAGCTCTTGAGACTACTGCTACTTTTCTGCACTGGGTTGATCTCTTTTGTATGTCCACCTGCTATTCTATCATCTGCTATCATACAACATTGCTAAACCTTCCTGCATCCATCTGCTACTGTCTCACCTTCAAGTGTCTATCACCTACCACCTCCACTCAACCTATCCCTCAACCTTCATCATTGTGTTACCACATGCATAAAGTCACTCTAAGAACCAGCTTGCTAATTGTGTGTATTTACTGGCTGAAATAAGACCTTCCACACATGATGAGTCATTGAGGTTGGGAATGGTATCTCAGCATATCTCTTACATGACTGCTGACGTGGAACTATTTCTGCAGCTGAAAATCCACACCATATAAAAACGCAGGAGCATTACAGATTGAACGAACCTAAAAATGGATTCAGCAGAAATAGTTCCAGAAATAACCACTCAGGTGACACAATTAAAACAGCAAGTATCTGCGTTAATACACGCACTTGCTGAATTAAAAGAAGACAATCAGGCTCTGTCGCAGCAGGTAATTAGACTGACACAACTTACCTCTGCTCAGTCCCCTGAACCCAAGATAAATCCCCCTTTGGTATTTACAGGCGATCGCAAAAAATTTCGCGAATTTAAAAACGCATGTGAGTTACTTTTTTTGCTAAAACCTCGTACCTACCTTACTGATCACATTAAGGTTTGTACTATTATTTCTTACCTATCAAGCGATCCTCGAGCCTGGGCAGATTCTCTTTTTGAGAAAAACGACCAGCTTCTCAACTCCTATGCCTTGTTCCTGGCAGAGCTCACTAGCCTATATGATGACCCCAATAGGCAGAGTACTGCTGATCTTCAGTTAAGATCCTTGAAACAAGGAAGGAGACCTGTGGAAGACTTTGTCGCAGAGTTCAAGAGATGGACCCTTGATTCAGAATGGAATGATGCATCTCTGAAAACCCAATTTAGGCTTGGCCTATCAGAAGCCGTTAAGGACGAGCTCGCCCGAGCGGATCTGCCAAAAACCCTGGATGCATTAATACAACTCAGTATTACCATAGATAGAAGACTACGAGAAAGAA
The DNA here is from genome assembly GCF_965119305.1 of Pelophylax lessonae. Lineage (NCBI taxonomy): Eukaryota > Metazoa > Chordata > Amphibia > Anura > Ranidae > Pelophylax > Pelophylax lessonae. The sequence continues at coordinate 593,377,730 of NC_138771.1, forward strand.
AGGCTGAAAAGATGGGAATGCCATTATCCGTTTCTTCTCAGAGTCTGGCCGTTCCTATGGAGATAGGAACCATACACCCACCGCTATCAACTATGGAAAAAGCCAAAAGACGAAATGAAAATCTCTGCTTGTACTGTGCATCCCCGGATCACAAGATGAACGTCTGTCCCCTAGTCAACAAAAAGAAGGGTGAGTGTTCACATGTCTCTCTAGGAGGATTGACAACTTCATTCACTAACCCCTACATTTCTGTTTTTTTGACATTACAGTGGGACCAGAACAGGATTACTACTAAAGCCATGATTGACACAGGATCTTGTGGAAATTATATGGATATATGTTTTGCTGCTTTAAATAAAATTCCTATTATTTCTAAACTCAAACCTGTCTCAGTAAGTCTTATTACCGGTGTTCCGTTATTCTCTGGTCCGATCACCGATCAGACACAAGCACTTCTAGTCACTATTAACGAGTCTCATAGGGAGACTTCTTCCTTCGATTTAATAACATCACCCCACTTTCCCATTGTGTTGGGACTTCCCTGGTTGCACACACACCAACCAACCATAGATTGGAAGAAACGGTCCTTGACCTTCCCTTCTTGTTATTGCGAGGAAACGTGTAACCTCCCGTTTTCCGGGAAGATTCTGTCTGTGGTGACAGATGAGATTGCACCACTATGTTATCAGGATCTTTCTGAGGTTTTTCTTGAGAAAAATGCTCAAGCATTACCTCCTCATCGAGACTATGATTGTAGCATTGATCTACTCCCAAATAGCAAATTGCCGTTCGGTCATGTTTATCCTCTTTCACAGGATGAACTTGCCCATCTCAAAACCTATTTGGATGAGAACTTGGAAAAAGGTTTTATTAGACCTTCAACTTCTTCCACAGCAGCAGGACTCTTTTTTGTTCGCAATAAAGATTCAAGTCTCAGACCTATCATCGACTACAGGAAATTGAATGCTATCACAATAAAAGATCGCTATCCTCTACCGCTTATCCCTGAGCTCATTGAGCAGGTGCGTGGAGCTACCTATTTTTCAAAATTAGACCTGAAAGGAGCATACAATCTCATTCGAATCCGTGATGGACACGAGTGGAAGACTGCGTTCAGAACTAGAAACGGATTGTTCGAATATCTTGTGATGCCATTCGGCCTATGCAATGCCCCTGCAGTTTTCCAACGATTTATAAACGATATTTTTAAAGACTTACTAGATGTCTGTGTTGTGGTATATCTGGACGATATACTTATATATTCACGGACCCTGTCTGAACACATAAGACATGTAAGACTTGTATTATCGAGATTGCTTGCACATAATCTTTATGTGAAGCTGAAGAAATGCTTGTTCCATAAAGATGAGGTACTCTTTCTAGGCTACATCATATCCAAAACAGGAATCGAGATGGACATGAGTAAAATATCCTGCATTCAGGATTGGCCTACACCAACTACACGCAAGGCGCTACAGCGATTCCTGGGATTTTCAAATTTCTACAGGAAGTTCATAAAAAACTTTTCTGCTATTGTGAGACCCCTCACACAGCTCACTAGCATAAAAATACCATTTAAATGGTCAGAAGAAGCAAATAAGGCTTTCCACTTGTTAAAGACAAGGTTTACTTCCGCTCCCATATTACGCCATCCAGACCCATCCCTCCAATACATTCTGGAGGTTGATGCGTCAAACCTGGCAGTAGGAGCAATACTCTCCCAACGACCTACCCCCACTTCACCACTTCATCCAGTCGCCTTTTTTTCTAAATCCCTGAGCAGTCCCGAGATAAATTACCCCGTGGGTGAGAAGGAACTGCTTGCTATAAAATTGGCTCTGGAGAATTGGCGACATTTACTCGAAGGCACCGAATTACCAATAATTATATACACGGACCATAAAAACCTCCAATATCTTCAGACTAGCAAAACTCTCTCGCATCGACAGGTACGATGGTCACTATTCTTTCTAAGGTTTAACTTCCTAGTGACCTACACACCTGCAGATAAGAACAAAAAGGCGGATGCACTATCACGACTAACTGAAGAAAACTACTTTGAAATTCCTTCCGTTCCTATAATACCTCACAAACGCATTATTGGAGTTGTCTGTTCCTTGAAGGAAGAGGTTCTGCATGGTATAAGGTTGGATTCACCCCCACCACAACTAACTACCGATGCAGAAGGCTTCCTCTACTACAACGACAAACTTTACATACCACCTACCCTACGCACCAAGATCTTGGAATTATCGCATGATGTGCCTATGGCAGGACATATGGGTATGACAAAGACTTTCAATTTGATTTCTCGGCAATTCTGGTGGCCTGACATGAAAACATCTATACAAAAATTCGTCTCTTCATGCAATGTCTGTGCCAGGTCCAAAATTGACACTACGAGACCATCCGGTCTACTATGCAGTCTACCAATACCCCAAACTCCATGGGAGGTTCTGTCATTGGACTTCATCGTAGAATTGCCTCCTTCCAAAGGATTTAATACCATCTTGGTGTCAGTGGACCATCTGACAAAGATGGCACATTTCATTGCTATTCGCAGACTACCTTCGTCCAAACAGACGGCAGAACTCCTGATGAAACATGTCTTCAGATTACATGGTATCCCAAAAACTCTTTTGTCTGACCGTGGATCCCAATTTATTTCTAAATTCTGGCAAGAACTATGTCACATACTACGGATTGAGCGGAAGCTCACTTCTCCTTACCATCCGCAGACCAACGGACAGACTGAAAGAGTCAACCAATGCATCGAGCAGTATTTACGTTGTTACACTTCTTACCAACAGGATGATTGGTTGGATCTTCTCCCCCTGGCAGAATTTGCCTACAACAACGCAACTCACAGTACAACCAAGCAGAGTCCGTTCTACTTGAACTATGGGTTCCATCCCTCTATTCTCCCTCCACGCATCCTTCCTTCAAATAACCCAGTAGCCTCAGACTATCTTTCCCAAATAAAGGATTCTCTGGGTTTACAAAATACTACCATTGCACACGCTCACAGTCAACAAAAGAAGTACTATGATCTTCGTAGAAGACCTTCTCCACAGTATACTATCGGGGACCTCGTTTGGCTCTCAACAAAAAACTTGAGACTGAAGATCCCTAGCAAAAAGCTTGGACCTCTGTTCTTGGGACCTTTCCCAATCAAGAAACTTATTGGAAAAGCTGCAGTGCAGCTTACATTGCCAATGGACCTAAAAATCCATCCCATTTTCCATGTGTCGCTACTAAAACCCCATGTTCCGGACCAAGGAATAAGGCCTAATATTCCACCTCCCCCTCCTGTACAAGTTGAAGGTGGAGAAGAATACGAGATAAAAGAGATTCTGGATTCTCGTATCTACAGAAGAAGACTTCAGTACTTGGTTAGATGGAAGAACTATGGGCCCCAAGACTACACCTGGCTAAACACCTCTGACATACATGCCCCTAGATTAATCCGCAATTTTCATGCGAGATACCCAGACAAACCAGCTCCAGAGGCCTTCAGGAGCAGGCCTTAAGGGGGGGGTATTGTAATGTTCCGGTACCTTTGGTACCCTAAATTACACTTTCCACAAGTGTATGCGCCCTACCATTTACTTTTGGAAAGGTGCGCATACACCTTTAAGACTGGAGCTGTCATCACTCAGCGCCGGACTAGATGGCTATTTAAGGCGTCGGTTCTCACTCACATGTGTTCGTTCAAACACCCTTATCTGGATGCTAACCTTGCTTGAAGCTTCCATGCTTGCAAGCTTACTTCGCTGACGGAACCTCGCTGCGCTGATCCCTGTATCCCGCTACTGGATCATCCGCCTCTCCTGAACCACCCTTCGGCTGTATCGCTAATAGTGCTAAGTACCCCGCAGGGGAATTCTCTATAAACTTATACTAAGCTTACACTATCTAGCTCTGCATAGTAGAGACTGTTTATCACATCTGCATAAACTAGATTGCTAGCTCTTGAGACTACTGCTACTTTTCTGCACTGGGTTGATCTCTTTTGTATGTCCACCTGCTATTCTATCATCTGCTATCATACAACATTGCTAAACCTTCCTGCATCCATCTGCTACTGTCTCACCTTCAAGTGTCTATCACCTACCACCTCCACTCAACCTATCCCTCAACCTTCATCATTGTGTTACCACATGCATAAAGTCACTCTAAGAACCAGCTTGCTAATTGTGTGTATTTACTGGCTGAAATAAGACCTTCCACACATGATGAGTCATTGAGGTTGGGAATGGTATCTCAACATATCTCTTACATGACTGCTGACGTGGAACTATTTCTGCAGCTGAAAATCCACACCATATAAAAACACAGGAGCGTTACAATAGTGTAAGTAAGTGTACAGCCCTTTAGGTTTACAAAGTTATACTCACAGGGTCCAGATATTGCTGGTTTTCCAAAAGTGAGTGCCCTTGGTTATGTAGGCTGTCCCTGGAATTATATAGATATTTGGATTAACTATATATGTCCAGATGTTTATGAGATTGTATTGGGCCGCTACTACTTGGGTAATGAAATACCTGGTGAGCGTTAAATTTTGTCAGATGGTCTCTCTGTGAGAAGGAACACCTGCGATGTTTCTTGGTTGCCAGCCATTCTGTGTATCTAAAAAGGACATGTACAATTTATGACAGAACCATGGGATTCCAAATGCCAGAAATTAGGTGTAAGGTATTGTACAGGAATTTACCTTGTGATGCAAAAAAGTTTTTTTGACTGCAGAACGTAAGTCTGTAGCGGGGTAATCTTTCTGTTGCGGGATGGTCTCTCCTGCGGAGGGCTACATCGTTGTAGCAACAGAAGAAAAATTATATATATAAAGAAAGGAGTCCTGTATGGTGCAGGGCTATGTGGAATCTCAGGAAGCTGTATGTGGTACCTGTGTCCAGTAGAGGGAGTCCTATCCAAAAATGAGGGTGGTCCGCCGTCCTCCAGGAGGTGCTTTCACTCCACGGTCTGGATGTGAATGGCACACTGCTGGGATCCCCGGCGCCTTAAATGTAGGCCGCGCATGCGCAGTACGGCGCCGCGCGGTCCTCTCCGTCAGGGCGGAAGTACTTCACTCGTATCCACCGCGCATGCGCCTGGGCTTCTGCGCGGTCAGTGACAAGGGAGTCTCTCCGCTGCCTGGCAACTAAGGACGCCGCTGACACGGAGGAGGAGGGGCAACCAGGATGCCGTAGGTGACAGCAGCTGGTATTTGCCCCGAACGTTGCCCCGCCAATGGCGGGGCTTTCCGTGCCGGGGGTTGTAATAGGGTATTGAGAAGGAGCAAATCCACTGATCGAGTCTGCATTACATTATTATATCAAAGAACAATAGCTTTGGCAATATATATATATATATATATATATGCGGTTTTAACTTTTCATTCTTGGAATAACAGATTGGTACATACATTTAAAAGGGAGAATGAAATGAGATGTTTTTGAGAGGGGAAAGAAAGACATGGGGGATATGTGCAGAACTGGGGGTTGTATGAGTCTCAAATGTCAGTATTTGAAGTCGCTCCACTGGTGGGAGAGAGAGAGATAGAGGTTATATCGAGGTATTTTGAGTTAGTCTGTTTTACCAGATACAAAGCCATCAAGGAATGGTTTGAAACTCTCTGCTTCGTTGAGGCCGGGAGGTGTAGTCGCTCTCAGGCGACTAATCCACCTCATTTCTCTTTGCAAGAGAGTCTTGTTCCAGTCGCCCCCCCTCCCTGGTATGTGAATCCTGTCCAGGGCCATAAATTTTACAGGGGGCATTTTGGATTGGTGCTTGTCTCTCACGTGTCTGCCAAGTGGGAGATAGAAGTTACACATTTCCATGGATGCCAAATGTTGGCCAACTCTTTTACGGAACTCTTGCCTAGTTTTTCCTACATAATATGCACCGCAGTCACACTCCATCAAGTAAACTACTGCCTGCGTTTTACAGTTGACGAAGTGGGCCGGTGTGAATAATTCCCCATTGGGTAGCAGTTTAGTAGTGCTTTTAACGATGACTTTACATTGGGCACAGCCCCCGCATGGATGTGTTCCCTTGTCCTTGCATGGGTCCTTTCTTGGTCCCTCTTTAAATTCACTGTGGACCAGTGATTGTTGGAAAGAACCAGCTTTCCTAAATGTGATTTTTGGTTTTGCTGGGAGAAGGTGTCTTAGACTTGGGTCTGCAGTAAGGATGTGCCACTTTTGCTGAATAATTTTTCTGATTGAGTCATGTTGATTAGTATATCGCATGATCAATCGATTGGTGTTTTCTTGTGGTTTGTCCATGGGTTTTTTGAACAGGATTTGGTGTCGTTCCATATTGTTGGCTCGGTTGAAGGCTTTCCTGAGACTTGTTTTTGAATAACCTCGAGTCAGTAATCGTGCTGTTAGTTTGTCGGACTCGCTTTTAAAGTCTTTTTGAGTAGTGCAGTTCCTCTTTAGTCGTAAGAACTGACTGTAAGGAATTGACTGTTTAAGCACTGTAGGATGGAAGCTGTCCGCATGCAGAACAGTGTTGCCTGCAGTCTCTTTTCTATAGAGTGTAGTGTTGATGTTTCCCTTGGAGTCTTTAAAAATCCAGGTGTCCAGGAAGCTGATTTTAGTTAGGCTGTATTGCATGGTGAAGTGCATATTGAAGGAATTTATGTTCATGTGGTCCAGGCACTCTCGTAGGAGGTCCTCGGGTCCATCCCACAGGATAAGAATGTCATCTATATATCTCTGCCATAGGGTTATATGGCGAGAGTATATAGAGTTTTTTCGTCGTTGAGAAAATCCTGCTCCCATACGCCCAGATATATGTTAGCGTAGGATGGGGCATGGCCACGCCACAGATCTGCAGGAAATGTAGACCATCAAAACAGAAGAAGTTATGGTATAGAATAAACTGTAACATGGAAAGAATGAAATCATTGAATTTTTCATCGTGGCGGCTATGTTGGCTGAGTACATATTTGACTGCCAGTATGCCTTTTTCATGCGGTATGTTGCTATACAATGATTCAACATCAATCGTGACGAGGTAGGTTGTTTCGGATGCCGTCATGCCTTCCAGTATTTGAAGGAGATGAATGGTGTCCTTAGTATATGATGGAAGGTTAGTCACATGTGGGCGGAGGTGGGCATCGATGACTCTGCTTATATTCTCCGAGATGTTGCCATTCCCGGATATGATGGGTCTGCCTGGAGGGTTATTGACATTTTTGTGTATTTTTGGCAAGGAATAGAACGTTGGTGTTCTGGGGTACTTTGTTCTGATGTATTCCCATAGTGTTTTGGAAATGGCCCCTTCGTTGAGGGCCCTATTGACTTTTTTATAGAAGGTTTCGTTGTACGACTTAATCATGAGGGGTGATATTTGTTTATAGCATGTACGATTTTCCAGGATGTTCATACACATCTCCTTATATTTAACATTGTCCATCAGGACAATGTTGCCGCCCTTGTCGGCCGGTTTAATAGTAATCGTATCATAGCTTTTTAGATCTTCAAATGCCTTCCTTTGTTCCTTGGTTAGGTTATCCTTTGTTTTTTTGATATTTAGCCCTTCAATCTCTCTGGTTGTTTCTTTCACAAACAGGGCGACTGCTGGGTTTTGGCTCAATGGGGGGAATTTCTGGGATTTTTTCTGGAAGCGGGGTGTTTCAGGGTTCCCCTCTTCTTCGTCATTATCACCTTCTTCTGGTATCGCAGTAGGATCTTCCCAGTCGTCGTGAAGTCCTCCTTCTTCTAGTAGGATGTTGAGATCCCTTATTGCGCGGAATTCCGCTGCTGTGAGGCCCGGATCTTTGGCCTCGGGTGGGGGTTTGTTGTATATTGCTTGGAATATAATTTTTCGTGCGAATAGATTCACGTCCTTGATGATTTCAAATTTGTCGGCATTGTTCTTTGGACAAAAGGAGAGGCCTAGCCGTAGTACCTCTTCTTCGTGTTGGGTTAGGGTCTGTGAAGAGAGATTAATTATGGATCGTTTCTCTTCTCCATTTGTCTCAGCCCTTGGGAATCGGTGACTACAGGCAGTTTGGTCTGTTTTAGGTTGGGTTTCCCTAAAAAAGCCTTTTGTTTCCTTGGGCCTTCTCTGAGTCTCGAGAAAATGCCTTGGGTTTTTGTACCTCCTTGTGACTGATCTTCTGTTTCTTCATTTTCAGTCTCCGTTCTTTCCTCAGTTTCGTCTCTTTCGTTAGGTGTTTGTGTTGGTCTAGGCCGATACAATCTCATAAACATCTGGACATATATAGTTAATCCAAATATCTATATAATTCCAGGGACAGCCTACATAACCAAGGGCACTCACTTTTGGAAAACCAGCAATATCTGGACCCTGTGAGTATAACTTTGTAAACCTAAAGGGCTGTACACTTACTTACACTATATGCCATTTATAATTGTTTGGCCTTTCAGAATCAAACGTTACCGCCACTCCTCTCCCCCTTTGGGATCTTGTGGTTGCTTTGGGAAACAAGAGGGGGCTCCTCCACAACCGATCAAGTAACTGCACACAAAAAATTCAATGTAAGCTAAGACTTTAAAACTATACTAACAAAATTGCTCAAAAATCTTCAATTGACACTAATAAAGACTAAATATCTTTATATAGATATGGTGAAAATCCTTGAAAAAGGCACAGCCGAAACGCGTTGGATGGAAACGCATCCTGCAAACATCCAACATCAATGGATGGCAGGATCTAGCGTCTCTAAAAAAGTCACCAATTATCACAGTGTCACTCTCCTCTTTCTTTCGTGCACCATCACGGATGGGCCTCTCACCCATCCAGCACTTTACATTTCATGTCTTGTACATGCTAAATAGTGTTTTATGATAAACCTTGTTTTATGATAAACGTCAAAACGCATATTACTCTTGTTTCATTTTTTTTGCCTCAAAGTCCCACCCACTGGTCTGAGGAACCAAATAATTACTACTTGTTCTAATTAGGGATGTTGGCACCAATACAATACACAAACCTATTCTAAACTTCGGTTTTCTAGAGCTCAACCCAAATCGCTGAAACTTTACCCCGGATGGAAGTCATCCAATTCCTCACCTGACCTCTAGAAACCTTGATCACCTATCGGGAACCTTGCTTCCCCAATTTTCTTTTCGTACATTCTTAATCACTGTCCCTCCCTCTCCGGGGAGGCCGACACTAACAGACCCTAAGGTACAAATTTCACTGTAACCACACAATAGAGAGTTACAGATATAAAATCACGTCTCTCCCCCCCATCCATACCTCTGTACGCAGAGTGAAAGGGCATTGAGGGAGAACACCCTAAGTGATACAAAATTTACTTTGGCCCACTATCATATAAGGAGAATCAAATACAAGGGACAACATGGGGGACCTGCTGGGGGACGAATGGAATAATCTCATGTCCAGTATCGAAACAGACTTCCAAAACAAAGATCAACAAGAATCAGACACACTCGCACTTTTCTCCACCCTCAGACGACAACTTGAGAAGAAATCATCTTTACATTGGCACATTAAGGCATTTGAGAGATACATCACTGAGGAAATCAATCCGGCTGGACTTCGGATCCAGATCTTTCCGACCATGGATAATATAACAGCATCCATGAAGCAAAAATGGGAAGAACAACTCAATACATGTTCAAAACACCTCATGATCCTCTTGCAGGAGGAATACGACCGACAAATTAAAAAAATCGATGAGGAAACCAAATTAACATACCTCAAACTAGCACCTTTAAAAAGCGTCCAGATGTACAACGATGAGGAGAAAAAACGTAAAGACCATTTAGAAAATGGTAATAACGAAAGAGACGAAACTGAGGAAAGAACGGAGACTGAAAATGAAGAAACAGAAGATCAGTCACAAGGAGGTACAAAAACCCAAGGCATTTTCTCGAGACTCAGAGAAGGCCCAAGGAAACAAAAGGCTTTTTTAGGGAAACCCAACCTAAAACAGACCAAACTGCCTGTAGTCACCGATTCCCAAGGGCTGAGACAAATGGAGAAGAGAAACGATCCATAATTAATCTCTCTTCACAGACCCTAACCCAACACGAAGAAGAGGTACTACGGCTAGGCCTCTCCTTTTGTCCAAAGAACAATGCCGACAAATTTGAAATCATCAAGGACGTGAATCTATTCGCACGAAAAATTATATTCCAAGCAATATACAACAAACCCCCACCCGAGGCCAAAGATCCGGGCCTCACAGCAGCGGAATTCCACGCAATAAGGGATCTCAACATCCTACTAGAAGAAGGAGGACTTCACGACGACTGGGAAGATCCTACTGCGATACCAGAAGAAGGTGATAATGACGAAGAAGAGGGGAACCCTGAAACACCCCGCTTCCAGAAAAAATCCCAGAAATTCCCCCCATTGAGCCAAAACCCAGCAGTCGCCCTGTTTGTGAAAGAAACAACCAGAGAGATTGAAGGGCTAAATATCAAAAAAACAAAGGATAACCTAACCAAGGAACAAAGGAAGGCATTTGAAGATCTAAAAAGCTATGATACGATTACTATTAAACCGGCCGACAAGGGCGGCAACATTGTCCTGATGGACAATGTTAAATATAAGGAGATGTGTATGAACATCCTGGAAAATCGTACATGCTATAAACAAATATCACCCCTCATGATTAAGTCGTACAACGAAACCTTCTATAAAAAAGTCAATAGGGCCCTCAACGAAGGGGCCATTTCCAAAACACTATGGGAATACATCAGAACAAAGTACCCCAGAACACCAACGTTCTATTCCTTGCCAAAAATACACAAAAATGTCAATAACCCTCCAGGCAGACCCATCATATCCGGGAATGGCAACATCTCGGAGAATATAAGCAGAGTCATCGATGCCCACCTCCGCCCACATGTGACTAACCTTCCATCATATACTAAGGACACCATTCATCTCCTTCAAATACTGGAAGGCATGACGGCATCCGAAACAACCTACCTCGTCACGATTGATGTTGAATCATTGTATAGCAACATACCGCATGAAAAAGGCATACTGGCAGTCAAATATGTACTCAGCCAACATAGCCGCCACGATGAAAAATTCAATGATTTCATTCTTTCCATGTTACAGTTTATTCTATACAATAACTACTTCTGTTTTGATGGTCTACATTTCCTGCAGATCTGTGGCGTGGCCATGGGCACGAGCTGTGCCCCATCCTACGCTAACATATATCTGGGCGTATGGGAGCAGGATTTTCTCAACGACGAAAAAAACTCTATATACTCTCGCCATATAACCCTATGGCAGAGATATATAGATGACATTCTTATCCTGTGGGATGGACCCGAGGACCTCCTACGAGAGTGCCTGGACCACATGAACATAAATTCCTTCAATATGCACTTCACCATGCAATACAGCCTAACTAAAATCAGCTTCCTGGACACCTGGATTTTTTAAGACTCCAAGGGAAACATCAACACTACACTCTATAGAAAAGAGACTGCAGGCAACACTGTTCTGCATGCGGACAGCTTCCATCCTACAGTGCTTAAACAGTCAATTCCTTACAGTCAGTTCTTACGACTAAAGAGGAACTGCACTACTCAAAAAGACTTTAAAAGCGAGTCCGACAAACTAACAACACGATTACTGACTCGAGGTTATTCAAAAACAAGTCTCAGGAAAGCCTTCAACCGAGCCAACAATATGGAACGACACCAAATCCTGTTCAAAAAACCCATGGACAAACCACAAGAAAACACCAATCGATTGATCATGCGATATACTAATCAACATGACTCAATCAGAAAAATTATTCAGCAAAAGTGGCACATCCTTACTGCAGACCCAAGTCTAAGACACCTTCTCCCAGCAAAACCAAAAATCACATTTAGGAAAGCTGGTTCTTTCCAACAATCACTGGTCCACAGTGAATTTAAAGAGGGACCAAGAAAGGACCCATGCAAGGACAAGGGAACACATCCATGCGGGGGCTGTGCCCAATGTAAAGTCATTGTTAAAAGCACTACTAAACTGCTACCCAATGGGGAATTATTCACACCGGCCCACTTCGTCAACTGTAAAACGCAGGCAATAGTTGACTTGATGGAGTGTGACTGCGGTGCATATTATGTAGGAAAAACTAGGCAAGAGTTCCGTAAAAGAGTTGGCCAACATTTGGCATCCATGGAAATGTGTAACTTCTATCTCCCACTTGGCAGACACGTGAGAGACAAGCACCAATCCAAAATGCCCCCTGTAAAATGTATGGCCCTGGACAGGATTCACATACCAGGGAGGGGGGGCGACTGGAACAAGACTCTCTTGCAAAGAGAAATGAGGTGGATTAGTCGCCTGAGAGCGACTACACCTCCTGGCCTCAACGAAGCAGAGAGTTTCAAACCATTCCTTGATGGCTTTGTATCTGGTAAAACAGACTAACTCAAAATACCTCGATATAACCTCTATCTCTCTCTCTCCCACCAGTGGAGCGACTTCAAATACTGACATTTGAGACTCATACAACCCCCAGTTCTGCACATATCCCCCATGTCTTTCTTTCCCCTCTCAAAAACATCTCATTTCATTCTCCCTTTTAAATGTATGTACCAATCTGTTATTCCAAGAATGAAAAGTTAAAACCGCATATATATATATATTGCCAAAGCTATTGTTCTTTGATATAATAATGTAATGCAGACTCGATCAGTGGATTTGCTCCTTCTCAATACCCTATTACAACCCTCGGCACGGAAAGCCCCGCCATTGGCGGGGCAACGTTCGGGGCAAATACCAGCTGCTGTCACCTACGGCATCCTGGTTGCCCCTCCTACTCCGTGTCGGCAGCGTCCTTAGTTGCCAGGCAGCAGAGAGACTCCCTCATCACTGACCGCGCAGAAGCCCAGGCGCATGCGCGGTGGATACGAGTGAAGTACTTCCGCCCTGACGGAGAGGACCGTGCGGCGCCGTACTGCGCATGCGCGGCCTACATTTAAGGCGCCGGGGATCCCAGCAGTGTGCCATTCACATCCAGACCGTGGAGTGAAAGCACCTCATGGAGGACGGCGGACCACCCTCATTTTTGGATAGGACTCCCTCTACTGGACACAGGTACCACATACAGCTTCCTGAGATTCCACATAGCCCTGCACCATACAGGACTCCTTTCTTTATATATATAATTTTTCTTCTGTTGCTACAACGATGGAGAGACCATCCTGCAACAGAAAGATTACCCCGCTACAGACTTACGTTCTGCAGTCAAAAAAACTTTTTTGCATCACTTTTTTGCATAAATTCCTGTACAATACCTTACACCTAATTTCTGGCATTTGGAATCCCATGGTTCTGTCATAAATTGTACATGTCCTTTTTAGAAACACAGAATGGCTGGCAACCAAGAAACATCGCAGGTGTTCCTTCTCACAGAGAGACCATCTGACAAAATTTAACGCTCACCAGGTATTTCATTACCCAAGTAGTAGTGGCCCAATACAATCTCATAAACATCTGGACATATATAGTTAATCCAAATATCTATATAATTCCAGGGACAGCCTACATAACCAAGGGCACTCACTTTTGGAAAACCAGCAATATCTGGACCCTGTGAGTATAACTTTGTAAACCTAAAGGGCTGTACACTTACTTACACTATATGCCATTTATAATTGTTTGGCCTTTCAGAATCAAACGTTACCGCCACTCCTCTCCCCCTTTGGGATCTTGTGGTTGCTTTGGGAAACAAGAGGGGGCTCCTCCACAACCGATCAAGTAACTGCACACAAAAAATTCAATGTAAGCTAAGACTTTAAAACTATACCAACAAAATTGCTCAAAAATCTTCAATTGACACTAATAAAGACTAAATATCTTTATATAGATATGGTGAAAATCCTTGAAAAAGGCACAGCCGAAACGCGTTGGATGGAAATGCATCCTGCAAACATCCAACATCAATGGATGGCAGGATCTAGCGTCTCTAAAAAAGTCACCAATTATCACAGTGTCACTCTCCTCTTTCTTTCGTGCACCATCACGGATGGGCCTCTCACCCATCCAGCACTTTACATTTCATGTCTTGTACATACTAAATATTGTTTTATGATAAACCTTGTTTTATGATAAACGTCAAAACGCATATTACTCTTGTTTCATTTTTTTTGCCTCAAAGTCCCACCCACTGGTCTGAGGAACCAAATAATTACTACCCCCCCAAATGACCCCATTTTGCAAAGTAAACACCCCAAGCTATTTGCTGAGAGGCATGGTGAGTCCATGGAATATTTTATATTTTGCCACAAGTTCCGGGAAATATATTATTATTATTTTTTTTTTTGTTTTTTTACACAAAGTTGTCACTAAATGATATATTGCTCACACATGCCATGGGTATATGTGAAATGACACCCCAAAATACATTCTGCTGCTTCTCCTGAGTACAGGGATACCACATGTGTGAGACTTTTTTGCAGTCTAGCCGAGTACAGGTCCTCGAAAGCCAACCCCCACTTTCAGGCTTTCCAAGGGCGTAAATTGTTGATTTCACTCCTGACTACCTATCACAGTTTCGGAGGCCATGAAATGCCAAGATAGCACAACCCCCCCCCCCCCCAAATGACCCCCTTTCGGAAAGTAGACACCCTAAGCTATTTGCAGAGAGGCATGTTGAGTGTTTTGCAGATCTCACTTTTTGTCACAAAGTTTTGGAAATTGAAAAAAGAGGAAAAAAAATGCATTTTCCTGTTTTTTCTTAATTTTCCCAAAAAAATGAGAGATGCAAAATACTCACCATGCCTCTCAGCAAATAGATTGGAGTGTCTACTTTGCAAAATGGGGTCATTTGGGGGGGGTTTGTGCCATCTTGGCGTTTCATGGCCTTCAAAAGTGTGATAGGTAGTAAGGAGTGAGATCAACAATTTACGCCCTTAGAAAGCCTGAAGGTGGGGAGTGGTTTTCCGGGTCCTGTACGCGGCTAGACTGCAAAAAAGTCTCACACATGGGGTATCCTTGTACTCAGGAGAAGCAGCAGAATGTATTTTGGGGTGTCATTTCACATATACCCATGGCATGTGTGAGCATTATATCATTTACTGACAACTTTGTGTAAAAAAAAAAAAAAAAAAAAAAAATTTTCCTGAAACTTGTGGCAAAATATAAAATATTCCATGGACTCATCATGCCTCTCATCTAATAGCTTGGAGTGTCTACTTTGCAAAATGGGGTCATTTGGGGGGGTTTTGTGCCATTTTGGCATTTCATGGCCTTCAAAAGTGTGATAGGTAGTAAGGAGTGAGATCAACAATTTACGCCCTTAGAAAGCCTGAAGGTGGGGAGTGGTTTTCCGGGTCTTGTACGCGGCTAGACTGCAAAAAAGTCTCACACATGGGGTATCCTTGTACTCAGGAGAAGCAGCAGAATGTATTTTGGGGTGTCATTTCACATATACCCATGGCATGTGTGAGCATTATATCATTTACTGACAACTTTGTGTAAAAAAAAAAAAAATGTCATTTTCCTGAAACTTAGGGCAAAATATAAAATACTCCATGGACTCAATATGCCTCTCAGCAAATAGCTTTGGGTGTCTACTTTCTAAAAAGGGGTAATTTGGGGGGTGTTTGAACAGTCCTGGCATTTTATGCTCAATTTTAGCAACACATCACCCACTCTTCTAACCACTTGAAAACCAAGCCTTTTCTGTGAGTTTTTGTTTACATGAATAAATATTTTTTTTTCACAAGAAAATTACTTTGAACCCCCAAACATTATATATTTTTTTAAAGCAGAGGCCCTACAGAACAAAATGGTGGATGTTGCAATTTTTTTTGTCACACGGTATTTGCGCACACATTTTCCAAACGCAATTTTTGCGTAAAAAAAACACTTTTTTTATATTTAATGCAGAAATACACTATATAATTCCAAATTGTTTGGTAAAATTTAAAAGATGATCTTATGCCGAGTTCATAGACACCTAACATGACATGCTTTAAAAATTGCGCACGCCCGTGCCGCGGCAACAAACTACGTACGGTTTTAAAAGCCTTTAAAAGTCTTTACAGGTTACCACTTTGGACTTACAGAGGAGGTCTACCACAAGAATTACTGCCCTCGACCTGGCGTTCACGGCGATACCTCACATGCATGCTGAAATTCCGGTTTACATAAGACACTAGACCAACGCTTGTGCGCGCATTTGCGCGCAAGCACGGGGGGACAGGGGGGCTTGATTTTTTTTTTTTTTCTTTTTATTTTTTAATTTGCTTTCTTATGTTATTTTGACACCTTTTCTTTCATTTTTTTTTCTTTAATCATTTTTATTGTTATCACGGTGAATTTAAATTTCCTCTATGATAGCAATCTGTAGTGACAGGTACTCTTTTTAAAAAAAATTGGGGTCTTTTAGACTCTAGATCTTTCCTCTGACCTTAACGCATCTGACCATACCAAAATTGGTGTGATAAAATACTTTCCCAATTTCCCAATGGCGCTGTTTATTTCTGGCGAAACAGAAGTCATGAAATGCTCGTAGCCTCCGGCATCTTAGGCCATAGAGATGATTGGAGCCATTCTCATCTCCAATCAGCTCTATGGTTAGATAATTGAACCACCGGCTGCACTCTCGGGTTAACCGGTGGGACAGGAGAGCCAGAGAAAAACCGTGGAAGGCAGCGGAAGGCGGCAGGAGGGGGGGGGGGGGAGTCCCCTCCCACTGCATGTAAAAGCAGTCTAGCGGCCAATTATCCGCTAGGATTGCTTTTACATGTAAGCCGACCGCTTGCTGTAAAAAACGATACCAAGATGATGCCTAAATCTGCAGGCATCATCCTGGTATAACCACTCAAAGTCCAGCAACGTACCAGTACATTGCTGGTCTTTGTTTGGCATATAGGTTTTTTTTTTTTCATGCAGCCTGTGGGCTGAACGGAAAAAAAGAGAACCTATCAGAAATCAGCACAGGAATAATGCGTAGTATTACTCATCATTAACCGCCCAAACAACCACCCACTGAATTTAATGATGGGTATACACGACACTATCCACGTATACCAAAATAGGATTTTAACTGCAGTGCTGAAATCAGAAAATCACCACAGCTGCTATCAGCAAAGGTATCCATATATGCTGAGCGCAAACACTGTTTGTGTCAGAATATATAAAATCAATGCGTGGTAGCCGACGAGTACCTGCAAGAGAAACAGGTCACAAAAGAATGAAAAAAAAAAGTACATTAAAAAAAGTACATTAGGAAGAGTAGGACATATAAAATGACTGACACAACAAAAGTTTTTGGATTCTCATCATTAACCGCCCAAACAACCACCCACTGAATTTAATGATGGGTATACACGACACTATCCACGTATACCAAAATAAGATTTTAACTGCAGTGCTGAAATCAGAAAATGACCACAGCTGCTATCAGCAAAGGTATCCATATATGCTGAGCGCAAACACTGTTTGTGTCAGAATATATAAAATCAATGCGTGGTAGCCGACGAGTACCTGCAAGAGAAACAGGTCACAAAAGAATGAAAAACATACAAAGGACATTAAAAGTACATAGGAAGTGCAGAAGAACATAAAAAATGACTGAGACGACAACTATTTTTGGCTTTTATGTTTTTTTTTTTTCTCTTCAAACGTCGAGTTCCAGGTTCCAGGTTCGGGTCTCTCAAAATGACGATAGCCATCGAACATCTTTTGAGACCCTGTGTAAATGTGCCCTAAACTGTGCCGTGCTGTACCCTACGCTAATAATCCACTAGTGTGTGGTAGCGACGGAAACAGTCACCGTTGCAAAGACCAGGTTGGTCAGGACAGTCGGGACAATAATTCCGGGTGTCACGCCTAAATCCGCGCTTGCTGCAGACATGGCATCTTTTTTGGGGGTATCGTTTGGTAGGGGTACTCGGGAGGTATTGCGGAAAATGCCTCTCATGCAGCCGGCTCACTGCATCTGGTTGGGGAAGTTGGGCAGGAGCACCAGCTGGATACAGGAGGGCTCTGATTATCTCTTCTTGGAATTGAAAGAAGGATAATGTTCCAGCAGACGCTTTGTATAAGACAAAAGCGTTGTAAACAGCCAATTGAAATAGGTATACAGACACTTTTTTGTACCAGCGTCTGGCCTTACGGGCAATTGAGTACGGTCCCATCATCTGGTCGTTGAAGTCCACCCCTCCCATTTTACGGTTATAGTCGTGGACACAGAGGGGTTTCTCAACAACAACACCAGTGACCGTAGTAATTTGGACTGCCGTGTCTGGGTGAATGGAGGACAGCACGTAAACGTTTCGTTTGTCCCTCCACTTCACTGCAAGCAATTCATCGCACCTCAAGCAGGCTCTCTCCCCCGAGCTCAGTGGGGCATTCACTAGCCGTTGGGGGAAGCCCCGGCGATTAGATCGCACGGTGCCACAAACGCCAATTTGCAATTGATAGAGGTGTCTAAAAAGTGGCACGCTTGAATAGAAATTGTCCACGTACAAGTGGTACCCCTTTCCGAATAAGGGTGACACCAAGTCCCAAACTATCTTGCCGCTGCTCCCTATGTAGTCTGGGCAATCGGGGGGCTCCACAGTGCTATCTTTTCCCTCGTAGACACGGAAATTAACTGTATAGCCTGTGGCCCTGTCACAGAGCTTATACAACTTGACCCCGTATCTGGCACGCTTGCTGGGGAGGTACTGTTTGATAGCAAGGCGACCAGTAACCTTATTTAGGGACTCGTCAACACAGACATTTTGTTGGGGGGTAAACAAGGCTGCGAACCGCTGATTGAAGTGGTCTACGAGGGGCCGAATTTTGTGGAGCCGATCATATTCAGGGTCTCCCCGAGGACGACAGAGTTCATTGTCGTTAAAATGCATGAACCGAAATATTTGTTCGTATCGAGCCCTGGACATAGCAGCAGAGAACACGTGCATTTGATGAATTGGGTCAGTGGACCAATATAACCGCAATTCATTCTTTCTTGTAATGCCCGTGTTGAAGGAAAGGCCCAGATAGGTTTTAAACTCCTGAATCGTAATAGGATTCCAGGCAAATGGTCTGGCAAGGGGTGAATTTGGGTTGGCGGCGATGAATTGTTGAGCGTACAAATTTGATTGGTCCACAATAGATCTGAAAAGATCTTCAGTGAAAAACAGCTCAAAAAAGTTTATGGGATTAAAACCAGCTGTTTCCACTTGGATTCCGGGTTGGGCGGTGAATGGGGGAAGTACTGGCGCTGTGGAATCTGTGGGCTGCCAATTAGGATATGCCAGCGCTTCAGGGAGGACACTATGGGCTCAACGGGCCTGTCTTCGGATACGCGGTGGCTGCGGGTCACTACTCGTGCTAGCCACCGCACCAGCTTCAACTGCACTCAGGTGACTCGCCACGTCACCAGGTGATACTGCAGTGCTGGTTGAAGGTCCAGGGTGTACTAGGCCGCTCGTGCTTGCCAGTTCACGAGAAGTGTGAGCGGCACTAGTACTGGCACTCTGCTGCATACGAGAAACCTCCAGTTCTTGCAAGTCAACAACTCCAGAATGGGGTCGGGTACGCCTGACCCTAGCAGGGACCCCTCTGTCGGAGCTATCTGTCAGGGAGCCGCTGCTGTCATCTGGCTCGTATATTGACCCTGATTCTGCCGGTGAGGCTTCCCCATCGCTCTCACTTGACATGGTCATTATACTGTATATAGCTTCATCACTGAACGAACGTTTTGTCATTTTGGTAGCTAAATTTACCCGTACAGTGATGCAACTACTAGGTAATAAAAGCACCTGGTTGTCGAGGACTATTTGGTCGCTACAAAAAAAAACTGCTAGTGCTAACAGAGATCAGGCCTGACTCTGCTAACGCAGCGGTTTTGTGTGATGTGTTTTTTGGAAGTGTCAGTAATCTATTGATTACTACACTTGCCTGGGTAAGGTGGGCTGGGCAGGGGGGCTAAACGCAGGTGCTAGCAGGAATCAGTGCTGATTGTGCAAACACTGCGTTTGGGGAACACTAAATTATGAGGACGCTAGTATAGTTCTGATCAGATCAGATATTGATCTGTTCAAACACTATACTAGTAACGGTGGTGTGTGTGTGTTAGTGTACTTGACTCTGACGCTAAGTAACGGTGGTGTAGTGGGACCCTGACGCTAACTAGCTAGCCTAAGTTGTGTCACTCATGACGCTAATACAGTGATCGGTAATCACTGTATATAGTGAACACTGTGACAGGGAAGTGAAGGGGTTAAACTGGGGGAGATCAAGGGGTTAAACCTTTATAAGGGATAGATGGCGGGTGGCCTAAACCTATTTGGGCTTAGCGCAAGCGCAAATTAGGGTCACAAGTGACACTAAATACAGTGATCAGTAGTTATCTGATATACTGTATATATTAGTGCACTGTGTTATATGGAGTGAAGGGGTTAACTGGGGAAGATCAAGGGGTTAAAAGTTTTTAGGGGATAGGTGGCGGGTGCCCTAACCCTATATGGGCTTAGTGCAAGCGCAAATTAGGGTCACTAGTGACACTAAATACAGTGATCAGTATTTACCTATATACTGTATTTAGTGCACAGAGTAATAGGTAGTGAAGGGGTTAACTGGGGCTGATCAAGGGGTTAAAACTTTATTAGGGGATAGGTGGCGGGTACCCTAACCCTATTTGGGCCTAACGCAGGCGCAAACTACGCTCACAAGTGACACTTATACAGTGATCAGTAAAATATCTGTATACCACTGTATATAGTGTTCACTGTGAGGGGTTTGGGGGTGATCAGGGGGTGATCAGAGGTGATGAAGGGGTTAAATGTGCCTATGTGAGGTGTGTCAGTGTAGTGTTGGTGGATCTCACGTTTTTGGTGTGTTTCTGTCTCTCTCCTGGAACCGAAAGGACTCCAGGAGGGACAGTGACATCACTTCCCCTGTCTGTGTTTACATTACACAGACAGGGGACAGATTGTCATTGGTGGGGACCGATCGCCAGACACTGACCAAAAATCATTGGTCAGTATCTGGTGATTGATCGGTTCCCTACCGAATGCGATCGGCATCGGGACCCGCGGCGCGCGGGAGCGCGCTCTGGAGCGGCGATCGCGCATGACGTAATACTACGTGGCTGGACGGGATCGTGCCACACTGCCGCAGTAGTATTACCGCGCGCGGTCGTAAAGTGGTTAAGGGGGACCCTACATGCAGCTTTAAGCAAGATCTACTTCTCTTATTAAATAGAGCGGTGTCTGCTGGTATTTTGACTCCAGAAGAAAGGGACATGTTTATCCCTGAGGCCCCCATTATGCCCATCTTCCATCATTTACCCAAGGTTCACAAGGGACTGAACCCACTGCTGGGGAGACCCATAGTACGGTAGCTGGGATTGGGTCCCTTAATGAACGGTTGGGTCAGTGGATTGATCATCAACTGCAGTCCCTTGTCCTGAGCCTGCCTGGTTATCTCAGGGACACCAAACAATTGTTAACTGAGATTCAAGACATTAGATGGAATGTGGATTATGTCTGGATTACTTGTGATGTAACAAGCTTGTATTCCTCCATCCCTCATAACCTTGCTATTCAAGCCGTATCATACTTTTTGAAACATATATCTGACTTTTCTCTTATTCATCAATAATTAATTTTGCTCAGTTTTGAATATTTATTGACTCATATTTTTTTATGTTAGATCAGGCATGTCCAACATGCGGGCCGAGGGCCGCATGCGGCCCGGAACCTCAGGCAATGCGGCCCACTGCCCCCTGACAATTTTTTTTTTTGCTGGGGAGGAGGGAAGTCAGGTCGGGGGCACGGCCACAGCAGCTTCCAACTATTGGTAGGCAGAGGTGGCCTCGGAGGGGGGAGGGGAACATGTGCAGCATTTCTGACTCCTACCACCATGACCACTTCACATCACTGAAGTGGTCATGTTGGTTAAAGTGTTCCTTTATTATCGCTCAGAAGAAGTAAACCTCTGTATACTGATTCCATTTCATTTGATCATCCTCTAGTTGTGTTAAATCAGTGCGGGGGGCGCGGTGGCGCGGGAAGGGTGCGGTTGCATTTTATTACTTATATACCTTAACAATAGTATATATATTTTATATGCGGCCCGAGAAAATTTCTCTACACTCAATGTGGCCCAGAGAAGCCAAAAGGTTGGACACCCATTATTTAAAGGATCCTTTCAGTGTGGTGCGAACGCTTGTCCTTGTTGTTCATACATCAAGAGAAGGGAGTTAGTTCAAGCCACTGCAACTAACAAGGTACATAAAATCCGTACATTCATTAATTGTAATACTAGGTATCTAATTTATGTTATTACATGTGAATTATGTTCCATCCAATACGTGGGTCGGACAACATGTAGGCTAAGGGCTCGCCTTTGCGATCATTTATGATATACACAAGAATCACCACACCAACGTCGCTAAACACTGGAATAAGTGTCATAACCGAGATGTCAGTGGGTTGCGCATACAGGGAATAGAGAAGGTAGTGCTCCCCAAGAGAGGTGGGGATAAGTTCATGATGTTATGTAAAAGAAGTGTTTTGGATTTTTATTCTCAACACTAGAATTCCTCTTGGACTTAATTTTGAATGGGATGTTACTAGAGTTGAGCGGACACCTGGATGTCCGTGTTCGGGCGGGTTCGGCCGAAATTGAAAAAAAAGTCCGGGTCCGTGTCCCGGACTTTTACCGAACTTTACCCGGACACCGAACCCCATTGAAGTCAATGGGGACCCGAACTTTCAGGCACTAAAATGGCTCTAAAACACCAATGGAAAGGGCTAGAGTGCTGCAAATGGCAGCAAAACGTAGTTAAGAGCATGGCGAGTGCTCTGCAAACAAATGTGGATAGGGAAATAACTTAAAACAACAAAAAAAAACAGAAAAATAAAACAATGTTCTTCATCTGTGAAGGACGAGGCCCATATGGAGTAGGAGGGAGGTTGAGGTGGTGGTGGATGTGGCGGTGTCATAGGCGTGCGCACAGGGTGTGCCGGGTGTGCCTGGGCACACCCTAATCACCTAGGGCACATTAGCATTATCGCTCTGTTTGCCAGTGAGGAGATGGGAAAGATCTCCCTCGGACCTGCTCTGCCATAAGAGAAGTGCCACACACTTCTATTTCACTTTGCCAGCAGGGAGAGTAATGTACCGGGGCCATATACATGTAGGCAAACACATGCATGTGCATTTAAACTTTGGGGTGCACACCCTAATGCAATAGGCTGCGCACACCTTTGGGCGGTGTAGGTGGAAGCGGCGGTGGAGGAGGACGAGGTAGCCAACACTGCTTTTTTTCAGTCATTTTAAAAGAGGGTACACCCCAAAAGAGTGAGAAAGATCAAAAATAGAACAATGGCTGGGTAAGGTCGGAATCCATCTCTATTCTGCACAAGGTACGGAAAAGTCCTGTGGGATCCATGCCTGGTTCATTTTAATGAACGTGAGCTTGTCCACATTGTCTCTGGACAGGCGGCTGCGCTTGTCTGTAATAACGCCCCCAGCCGTGCTAAATACACGTTCAGATAATACACTGGCTGCAGGGCACGCCAGCACCTCCAAGGCGTAAAGGGCAAGCTCAGGCCATGTGCCCAATTTGGAGACCCAGAAGTTGAAGGGGGCAGACCCATCATTCACTACATGTAGGTGTGTGCACACATACTGCTCCACCATGTTGGTGAAATGCTGCCTCCTGCTAAGACGTTCCATATGAGCTGCTGGTGCTGCTGTTTGTTGTGGCGTGCTGACAAAGCTTTTCCACATTTCGGCCATGCTAACCCTGCCTTCTGAGGTGCTGGTGGTGCCCTGGTTGCGTTGGCGACCTCTTCCTCCTCCTCCTCTGCCTTGGCCTTGTGCTTCCACTGTGGCCCCGCTGTCAGGTGGGAATGCCAGCAGCATCGCGTCTACCAGCGTGCGCTTGTACTCGCGCATCTTGTGATTGCGCTCCAGTGAGTGAATTAAGGATGGTACGTTGTCCTTGTAACAGGGATCCAGCAGCGTGGCCACCCAGTAATCAGCACAAGTTAGAATGTGGGCAACTCGGCGGTCGTTGTGGAGACACTGCAGCATGTAATCGCTCATGTGTGCCAGGCTGCCCAGAGGCAACGAAAGGCTGTCCTCTGTGGGAGGTGTATCGTCTGTGTCCTCTGTATCCCCCCAGCCACGCACCAGTGATGGCCATGAGCTGGCCTGGGTGCCACCCTGCTGTGAACATGGTTCCATCTCCTCCTCCATCTCCTCCTCCTCATCCTCCAGAACTGTGCCCCTGCTGGACAATGGTGTCCCTGGCGTTTGTGGGTGCAGGAACCCACCCTCTGAGCCACTTGCGAATGACTGCCCTGAAAGCCTTGGAAATGTTACCTCTTCATCCTCCTCCTCCTCCTCCTCCTCCTCATCCTGTGCCACATCCTCTTTCATCATCACCCGAATTGTTTTTTGAAGGAGGCATAGAAGTGGGATAGTTAAGCTGACAACGGCGTCATCGGCACTGGCCATGTTGGTGGAGTACTCAAAACAGTGCAACAAGGCACACAGGTCTCGCATGGAGGCCCAGTTATTGGTGGTGAAGTGGTGCTGTTCCGCAGAGCGACTCACGCGTGCATGCTGCAGCTGAAACTCCACTATGGCCTGCTGCTGCTCGCACAGTCTTTCCAACATGTGCAAGGTGGAGTTCCACCTTGTGGGCACGTCACATATGAGGCGGTGAGCGGGAAGGCCGAAGTTACGCTACAACGCTGACAGGCGAGCAGCAGCAGGGTGAGAATGCCGAAAGTGCGCACAGACGGCCCGCACTTTCTGCAGCAGCTCTGACATATCGGGGTAATTTTTAAGGAACCTCTGCACCACCAAATTCAGCACATGCGCCAGGCAAGGGATGTGCGTCAAACCGGCTAGGCCCAGAGCTGCTATGAGATTTCGCCCGTTATCGCACACCACCAGGCCGGGCTTGAGGCTCGCTGGCAGCAACCACTCATTTGTCTGCTGTTCCATGCTCCTCCACAACTCCTGCGCGGTGTGTGGTTTTCCCCCCAAACAGGCAAGTTTTAAAACTGCCTGCTGTCGTTTACCCCTGGCCGTGCTGAAGTTGGTGGTGAAGGTGTTACGCTGACCGGATGAGGAGGTGGTAGAGGATGAGGAAGCGGAGTAGGAGGAGTTAGGAACAGGAGGCAAACTGAAGCACCCTGCAATCCATGGTGGTGGAAGGACATGCGCCAAATTGCTATCCGCCTCAGGCCCATCCGCCACTGCATTTACCCAGTGTGCCGTTAGGGAGATATAACGCCCCTGACCGTGCTTACTGGTCCACGTATCGGTAGTTAGGTGGACCTTGGCACAGATGGCGTTGCGCAGTGCACACCTGATTTTTTCCCCCACTTGGTTGTGCAGGGAAGGGATGGCTTGCCTGGAAAAGTAGTGATGGCTGGGCACGACGTACTGTGGGACAGCCAACGACATAAGGCTTTTAAAACTGTGCGTCTCCACCAGACGGAATGACAGCATTTCAAAGGCCAAGAATTTCAGGGCCAGGGATCGCGGGTGGTTAGGGGGGTACTTCCTCTTCCTCTGAAGTGTTTGGGAGATGGAAAGCTGAACGCTTCCACGGGACATTGTGGAGATGGTTGGTGACCCAGGTGGTGGTGCTGCTGACAGATCATCTGTTTGCGGGGTGGCAGGTGCCGGTATCACTACAGATGTGGATGGAGAGGCCAAACTGCAGCAGAAGAGGAAGCAGGAGGAGCCAGAGACCTTTCTTGGTTTTGAAGGTGTCTACTCCACTGCAGCTCGTGCTTTGCACTTAGATGCCTGATCATGCAGGTTGCGCTCCAGTGAGTGAATTAAGGATGGTACGTTGTCCTTGTAACAGGGATCCAGCAGCGTGGCCACCCAGTAATCAGCACAAGTTAGAATGTGGGCAACTCGGCGGTCGTTGTGGAGACACTGCAGCATGTAATCGCTCATGTGTGCCAGGCTGCCCAGAGGCAACGAAAGGCTGTCCTCTGTGGGAGGTGTATCGTCTGTGTCCTCTGTATCCCCCCAGCCACGCACCAGTGATGGCCATGAGCTGGCCTGGGTGCCACCCTGCTGTGAACATGGTTCCATCTCCTCCTCCATCTCCTCCTCCTCATCCTCCAGAACTGTGCCCCTGCTGGACAATGGTGTCCCTGGCGTTTGTGGGTGCAGGAACCCACCCTCTGAGCCACTTGCGAATGACTGCCCTGAAAGCCTTGGAAATGTTACCTCTTCATCCTCCTCCTCCTCCTCCTCCTCCTCATCCTGTGCCACATCCTCTTTCATCATCACCCGAATTGTTTTTTGAAGGAGGCATAGAAGTGGGATAGTTAAGCTGACAACGGCGTCATCGGCACTGGCCATGTTGGTGGAGTACTCAAAACAGTGCAACAAGGCACACAGGTCTCGCATGGAGGCCCAGTTATTGGTGGTGAAGTGGTGCTGTTCCGCAGAGCGACTCACGCGTGCATGCTGCAGCTGAAACTCCACTATGGCCTGCTGCTGCTCGCACAGTCTTTCCAACATGTGCAAGGTGGAGTTCCACCTTGTGGGCACGTCACATATGAGGCGGTGAGCGGGAAGGCCGAAGTTACGCTACAACGCTGACAGGCGAGCAGCAGCAGGGTGAGAATGCCGAAAGTGCGCACAGACGGCCCGCACTTTCTGCAGCAGCTCTGACATATCGGGGTAATTTTTAAGGAACCTCTGCACCACCAAATTCAGCACATGCGCCAGGCAAGGGATGTGCGTCAAACCGGCTAGGCCCAGAGCTGCTATGAGATTTCGCCCGTTATCGCACACCACCAGGCCGGGCTTGAGGCTCGCTGGCAGCAACCACTCATTTGTCTGCTGTTCCATGCTCCTCCACAACTCCTGCGCGGTGTGTGGTTTTCCCCCCAAACAGGCAAGTTTTAAAACTGCCTGCTGTCGTTTACCCCTGGCCGTGCTGAAGTTGGTGGTGAAGGTGTTACGCTGACCGGATGAGGAGGTGGTAGAGGATGAGGAAGCGGAGTAGGAGGAGTTAGGAACAGGAGGCAAACTGAAGCACCCTGCAATCCATGGTGGTGGAAGGACATGCGCCAAATTGCTATCCGCCTCAGGCCCATCCGCCACTGCATTTACCCAGTGTGCCGTTAGGGAGATATAACGCCCCTGACCGTGCTTACTGGTCCACGTATCGGTAGTTAGGTGGACCTTGGCACAGATGGCGTTGCGCAGTGCACACCTGATTTTTTCCCCCACTTGGTTGTGCAGGGAAGGGATGGCTTGCCTGGAAAAGTAGTGATGGCTGGGCACGACGTACTGTGGGACAGCCAACGACATAAGGCTTTTAAAACTGTGCGTCTCCACCAGACGGAATGACAGCATTTCAAAGGCCAAGAATTTCAGGGCCAGGGATCGCGGGTGGTTAGGGGGGTACTTCCTCTTCCTCTGAAGTGTTTGGGAGATGGAAAGCTGAACGCTTCCACGGGACATTGTGGAGATGGTTGGTGACCCAGGTGGTGGTGCTGCTGACAGATCATCTGTTTGCGGGGTGGCAGGTGCCGGTATCACTACAGATGTGGATGGAGAGGCCAAACTGCAGCAGAAGAGGAAGCAGGAGGAGCCAGAGACCTTTCTTGGTTTTGAAGGTGTCTACTCCACTGCAGCTCGTGCTTTGCACTTAGATGCCTGATCATGCAGGTTGTGCTCAGGTTGAGAAGGTTTATGCCTCGCTTCAGGCTCTGATTGCACAGGGTGCAAACCACTCGTGTCCTGTCATCAGCACATTTTCTAAAGAACTTCCACGCTAGAGAACTCCTTTGAGCTGACTTTGGTGCGCTCGTTCCCTTGCTGCGTTGGGCAGTAGCAGGCGTAGTGTCTAGGGCACGGCCGCTCCGCTTCGGCACCCTGCTCCCTCTTCTGCTGTGCTGGTGGCTCTGTGCAACCACCGCCTCTTCCTCCAAACTACTCAGGTCACCTGCATGACCTTCATTCCATGTGGGGTCGAGGACCTCATCGTCCTCCACATCATCTTCCACCCAGTCTTCACTCCTGCCCTCCTTGTCGGTCTTCACAATTCCGAATGCCGCAGCAGTTGGTACCTGCGTTTCGTCATCATCGGAGACGTGCTGTGATGGTCCTTACATGTACTCATCTTGAGAAATAAGTGGTTGGGCATCACTGCACTCAATCTCTTCCACTTCTGGGGCAGGGCTAGATGGATGGCCCTGGGAAACCCTGCTGACAGAGTCATCAAAAAGAAGAGACTGCTGCATGACTTGGGGTTTAGACTGCTTGCCTGATTTGCAAGGGGGTGAGGTGAAAGACGGTTGGACATTGGCTGCAGGTGCCAACTCTGACCTTTCTGCAGTAGACTGGGTGGGAGACAATGTGAAGGAACTGGAGGCACTGTCAGCAACCCAATCTACTATCGCCTGTACTTCTTCTGGCCTCATCACTTCTAGAGGCGGAGGCGCATGATGCCCTACCAAATACTGCTGCAGGTTCTGTCGCCTACTCACACTTGAGGAAGGTGTTTCACTTGTGCGTGTAGCTGGCACAGATCGACCACGTCCTCTCCTTGCAACAGGAGCTCTACCAGCAGCACCACGACCCAGGCCACGGCCCCTATTTGACGGTCTCCTCAAATTTCTGTAATTTATGATCTTGCCCTAGAAAGGTGTTTATTGAATAGCGGAACAAAACAACAACAGTATCGCACGGGTGTATCTCACAGTCAAATATGCAAACTATGTTGCAGTTTAATTTTCTTTTACCCCAAAAGGGTGTATATTGAATAGCGGAATAGGAAAAAGGATAAAAAACGGTGTATCTCACACGTACAAACACAGACTAGGCCCCGATTAAAATTTTTTGTACCCTAAAGGGAGGATGAGGAAGAGGAGTAGGAGGAGTTCGGAACAGGAGGCAAACTGAAGCGCCCTGCAATCCTTGGCGGTGGAAGGAGATGCGCCAAACAAATTTAAAAGGTGTATCTCACACGTACCGATACAGACTATGCCGTAATTTAATTTTTTACACTCCAAAAGGGTGTATATTGAATAGCGGAATAGGAAAATTTTTATAAAACGGTGTATCTCACACGTACAAACACAGACTAGGCCCCGATTACAATTTTTTGTACCCTAAAGGCAGGATGAGGAAGAGGAGTAGGAGGAGTTCGGAACAGGAGGCAAACTTAAGCGCCCTGCAATCCTCGGCGGTGGAAGGAGATGCGCCAAACAAATTTAAAAAGGTGTATCTCACATGTACCGATACAGACTATGCCGTAATTAAATTTTTTACACTCAAACAGGGTGTATATTGAATAGCGGAATAGGAAAAATTTTACAAAACGGTGGTGTATCTCACACGTACAAACACAGACTAGGCCCCGATTACAATTTTTTGTACCCTAAAGGCAGGATGAGGATGAGGAGTAGGAGGAGGTCCGAACAGAAAGCAAAATGAAGCACCCTGCAATCCTCGGCGGTATGAGATGCGCCCCAAAATTTGGAAAGGTGTATCTCACGCGTACCGATACAGACTATCCCGCAATTTAATTGTTTTTACCCCAAGGGTGTAGATTGAATAGCGGAATAGAAAATATGATATCAAAAGGTGTATGTATCTCACACGTACAGACCCAGACTAGGCCCCGATTACTATTTTTTGTACCCCCAAAGGCAGGATGAGGAGTAGGAGGAGGTCTGAACAGGAGGCAAACTGAAGCACCCTGCAATCCTCGGCGGTATGAGATGCGCCCCAAAAATTGGAAAGGTGTATCTCACACGTACCGATACAGACTATCCCGCAATTTAATTGTTTTTACCCCAAAGGTGTAGATTGAATAGCGGAATAGAAAATATGATATCAAAAGGTGTATGTATCTCACACGTACAGACCTAGACTAGGCCCAAATTACTATTTTTTGTACCCCCAAAGGCAGGATGAGGAGTAGGAGGAGTTCGGAACAGGCAGGAGGCACATTGAAGCACCCTGCAATCCTCGGCGGTATGAGATGCACCCCAAAAATTGGAAAGGTGTATCTCACACGTACCTATACAGACTATCCGGCAATTTAATTGTTTTTACCTCAAAGGTGTAGATTGAATAGCGGAATAGAAAATATGATATCAAAGGTGTATGTATCTCACACGTACAGACCCAGACTAGGCCCAAATTACTATTTTTTGTACCCCCAAAGGCAGGATGAGGAGTAGGAGGAGTTCAGAACAGGCAGGAGGCAAACTGAAGCACCCTGCAATCCTCGGCGGTATGAGATGCACCCCAAAAATTGGAAAGGTGTATCTCACACGTACCGATACAGACTATCCCGCAATTTAATTGTTTTTACCACAAAGGTGTAGATTGAATAGCGGAATAGAAAATATGATATCAAAACGTGTATGTATCTCACACGTACAGACCCAGACTAGGCCCAAATTACTATTTTTTGTACCCCCAAAGGCAGGATGAGGAGTAGGAGGAGTTCGGAACAGGCAGGAGGCACACTGAAGCACCCTGCAATCCTCGGCAGTATGAGATGCGCCCCAAAAATTGGAATGGTGTATCTCACACGTACCGATACAGACTATCCCGCAATTTAATTGCTTTTACCCCAAGGGTGTAGATTGAATAGCGGAATAGAAAATATGATATAAAATTGGTGATTTTTCAATAGCACATGTGAACAGCAGTGTCTTATATCAGTCAGCTCTGCTGCAGGCTATGGAGGGGAAAAAAAAGAAAATTCCCCTTTTAAGTTTGTAATTTTTAAATAGATTAGTACAGACTATGCCACAATTTAATTTTTTTAACCCAAAAGGGTGTATATTGAATAGTGGAATAGAAAAAAGTGTATAAATTTTGAAATCACTCAATAATAGCACATGTGAACACAGCAGTGTATTATCACAGTCAGCAGCACTGAAGGAAAAATGCTGCACACAACTGACAAAAAATACTTTTTTCTCCCTCCTCCTCAGCGGGCAAAAAGATTGTGTTCACACCACCCCACACACAGCAAAATCGATGTGGACCACTGACCCTGCCTATCTCCAGCCTCGCCCTAAAATGATCGATAAGATCGGTCACTGCCGGCACTGCAAACCCCCCACACAGCAAAATCGATTGTAGAACACTGACCCTG
This sequence comes from Pelophylax lessonae, assembly GCF_965119305.1. Classification (NCBI taxonomy): domain Eukaryota; kingdom Metazoa; phylum Chordata; class Amphibia; order Anura; family Ranidae; genus Pelophylax; species Pelophylax lessonae. The sequence continues at coordinate 593,408,814 of NC_138771.1, forward strand.
CCTATCTCCAGCCTGGCCCTAAAATGATCAATAAGATCGGTCACTGCCGGCACTGCAAACCCCCCCCCCACACAGCAAAATCGATTGTAGAACACTGACCCTGCCTATCTCCAGCCTCACCCTAAAATGCCCTAACAACTCGCCCTGCCTGCAGCACTCCGACCTGTCCCTGATTCTGAATTCTTTTCGGACACAATATAATTTATGACTGTCTGTCCCTAATCAGCAGCCAGCACGTATGATGTGTGCTCTGTCCCTGTACTACAGCAGAATATATTGCTGTATTTGACTTGATATATTTGTACGCCATTGTCGTCGTTGGTCACACTACAATTCTAGTTTGATTTAAGACAAATGTATATATTCCTAAATGGGACCGACAGCTGTGGAACTTTTTGTTCCCCTATATGAAGGTATCCCTCTGTGTTGATGATGGTTTATATGTGTCTATATTTATAAACATGTTTTGTGTGTCCATTTTATTTTACTTTGTTGATGAGACTTCGGTGTCACAAAGTAACTTTTTTGGCATTTTATTGATTTATGTTTTATTTTCTTTCTATTTGTTTCAGGAATATGGCCTTTACTGTTTATTGTCTATGGCCATTTCCTGTTGCTAATAGTTAATATGTGTTGTCAAATTTTGCCTAATTGGACATGTGCAGGTGAGCTTAGTTAGAGTGATCTCTAGAGGTATTCACTGTTATATATATATATATATATATATATATATATATATATATATTGTAAAGTTTGGGGGTTCTAGCTCCACCGGATTGAGTGCACAACCGTTTAAAACATAAACAAAAAGGCTTTATTTCAGCAAACTTAAACAGGCTTCCAGCAGTGCATAAATCAAACACAAAATAAAGTCCGCTTTTCTTCAGCACAAAGGAATAAAGCAAGAAAAAAAGGCACATACGGTTTTGTGGATGGGTCTTCACCCCAAGGTTTGTAACAGTCCTTAATAGACCTCTCAGCAGCTTCCAGCAAACTTGCAGCTCCTTCAAACAGGTGCAACCACCAAACTACTCCTCCCCCACACTCACCTATTGCTGCTTCCTGTCTCTTAAGGACTGCTTCTCATGGGTCTTAACCCTGTGTGTGCTGGAATCCCTTATGGTCAGGGGTGGGGGCTCTTTCCCACCCGAATATCACTACAGAGCCCCCCAAATTCCGGGTCCCAAATATCTCTCTATTCAACCCAGAGAGAACTGCGATTCAGTCCTCCTGATTTTTGCTATTTCCAGGAATTTCTCACCCGTCTTGGGTGACCCCCTGAACATTTCCCAACTTTCCTTAAAGAGACCACAACCCAAACACAGGAGATATATAGCGACTGTCCAGGACCCAACCTTGGCGTCCTGTACATATCCCCCCCCTCTGCCTCAACGCGGAGGTGTTGGAGGCACCACTCGACAGCCTACAGTGGACTCGGGAGAGGGCATCGGCATTCTGATGCTGTCTCCCGGGTCTGTGTTCTACCACAAAATTAAACTCCTGGAGAGAAAGGAACCACCTTGTCACCCTGGCATTGGTGTACTTGTTCTGTCTCATCCAGGTCAATGGGGCATGGTCTGACACCAGGCGAAACCTCCTACCTAGGAGAAAATACCGTAGGGAGTCCAAAGCCCACTTGATGGCAAGACACTCCCGCTCCACCACAGCGTAGTTTCTCTCTGCTGTCGTTAGCTTCCTACTCAGAAAAACCACGGGGTGTTCTTCCCCATTGACCACTTGAGAGAGGACCGCTCCTAATCCTTCACTTGAAGCATCTGTCTGCACTACAAAATCCTTGGAGAAATCGGGAGCTACGAGCACCGGATGTTGGCATAATGCCGCCTTAAGCTTCTGAAAAGCTTCTTCGGCATTCGCGCTCCACTTTATCATCACTGACTTTCTACCTTTGGTCAAGTCAGTCAATGGTGCAGCAATGGTGGCAAAGTTGGGGACAAACCTCCGGTAGTAGCCAACTATGCCCAAAAATGCTCTGACCTGCTTTTTGGTTAGGGGACGGGGCCAGCCCTGTATGGCTTCTACCTTATTCATTTGGGGTTTAACCAGCCCTCTACCCACAATGTACCCTAGGTACTTGGCTTCCTCCATCCCAATTGCACATTTCTCTGGATTGATGGTGAACCCTGCTCTTCTCAAGGAGTCTACGACTGCCTGAACCCGGGGAAGATGGGACTCCCAATCAGTGCTGAAGACGACTATGTCATCCAGGTAGACGGAAGCATATCTTTGATGTGGACGTAAAGTTTTATCCATGGCCCGTTGGAATGTGGCAGGGGCAGAGTGCAGACCAAATGGCATCCTTTTGTACTGGAAGTGGCCTTCCGGGGTGGAGAAGGCTGTTTTCTCCCTGGCCTCCTTGGTTAGGGGAATCTGCCAGTACCCCTTTGTGAGGTCAAGCGTGGTGATATACCTGGCTGGACCCAACCTCTCAATTAACTTGTCTATCCGGGGCATAGGATATGCATCGAACTTGGAGATTTCATTAAGCTTTCTGAAGTCATTGCAGAAGCGAAGAGTGCCGTTGGGTTTAGGCACCAACACAATTGGACTCGACCACTCGCTCTGCGACTCTTCAATGACATCAAGCTCAAGCATTCTTTTTACCTCCTCAGACACTGCCACCCTATGAGCTTCTGGGATACGATACGGCTTTAACCGGATTTTTTCATTGGGCTCGGTTACAATGTCATGCTCGATGACATTGGTGAGACCAGGTAACCCTGAAAACATGTCCCTATTTCTTTGCAGAAATTCTTTTGCCTGTTGGGTTTGGGGCCTAGACAGGGTAGCAGCAACCTGCACCAGGTCAATCCCTGCAGGGTCCCCTGACTGGACACCTATCACTGCAGACACCTGTTCTCTGTCTCTCCAGGGTTTCAACAAATTTATGTGGTAGATCTGGTATGGCTTTCTTCTCCCAGGCTGGTGTACCTTGTAGTTCACTTCCCCCATTTTTTCCACTATCTCAAACGGACCTTGCCACTTGGCCAAGAACTTGCTCTCCACCGTTGGTATTAGGACGGCCACCCGGTCTCCTATTTGAAATTGTCTGATTTTAGCCGACCGGTTGTACACCCTTCTTTGGGCATCTTGAGCCTTCTGCAGATGCTCCCTCACCAACGGCATTACCTTAGCCACTCTCTCTCGCATTTGGGAGATATGCTCTACCACAGTTTTGTGTGGGGAAGACTCACTTTCCCATGTCTCCTTTACTAGATCTAGCAACCCCCGGGGCCTTCGCCCATACACTAACTCAAACGGTGAGAAACCCGTTGATGCTTGTGGAACCTCCCGGATGGCAAACAACAGGGCAGGGAGTAACATATCCCAATCCTTCCCATCTTTCTGGACCACTCTTTTTAACATGCATTTTAAAGTTTTATTGAACCTCTCGACTAGGCCATCAGTCTGCGGGTGATAGACGGACGTCCGCAACTGCTTAATCTGGAACAGTTTGCACAAGTCCGCCATCACTTTGGACATAAAAGGGGTGCCCTGGTCCATCAATATTTCTTTGGGGAACCCCGTTCGGGAAAACATTTGAAATAGTTCCCTGGCAATGGCCTTAGAGGAAGTTTTCCTTAAAGGGACTGCTTCTGGATATCTAGTGGCATAGTCTAGGATGACTAGTATATATTGGTACCCCCTTGCTGACTTCACCAGGGGTCCTACGAGATCCATTGCAATTCGTTCAAATGGTACCTCGATAATTGGCAAGGGTACCAGGGGGTTTCTGTAATGGGACACTGGGGCCGTTAACTGGCAAGTCGGACAGGACGCACAATACCTTTTAACCTCGGCCTTTACCCCTGGCCAGTAAAACCGGTCAGTTACCCTGGCCTCTGTTTTTTCTGCCCCCAGGTGTCCTCCCAGTGCATCATTGTGGGCTAGATCGAGAAGCATCCGCCTATAAGGCTGGGGAACCAGCAACTGCTCAACAGTTTCCCCTCGGCTTTCAGCCACTCGATAAACCAAGTTATCTATTAATGCAAAATGAGGAAACCTCTGGTCTGCACCTGGTATTTGTGGGATCCCATCAATAACAGAAACCTGCTCTCTAGCATTGACCAAGGTAAGATCCTGCAATTGAGCGGTGCCAAACGCACCCCTGGATACGTCCAGGTCTGGATGCACTGGCCTTGAGGAGGTTTCCCCTTCACTCTCCTCAACCTGGGACTGTGGTGGGGAGAGTTCCTCATCATCCTCTCCCAGCATAACCTGTAACGGGGAGACTTCCCCCCCTCAGAGGTAAGCTCGGTCTTGCGACCTGAAACAGAAACAATATCGTCCACTTTAACATTTTCTGCAATGTCATTGTTAGTGACAGGTACCTCCCCATCAGGGGGTTGTGTTGTGGGGATTTCAGGCCCGGACCCCTCAGACTCTGTTCCTTCGAGGCCGAGGGTCCCCAGTCCCCTTGGTTGTCCAGGCTGTTCACACTGTACCTGGTTCCATAGTTCAAAAAACAGTGGGCAGTCCCGCCCCACTATGACATCATGTATCAAATTTCTTACCACCCCGACTTCTTGTGTCACGGAGGTACCACCATAGGCAACAGTCACTGGCACCAGGGGGTACTCTCTGGTGTCCCCATGGATACATACTACCCGTAGAGTCTTACTTACTGGGCCGAGTCTTTCGATCACCCTGGTATGTACCAGCGTTACCATGCTACCAGAGTCCAGCAGAGCCTTGGCAGGAAGGTGGTTCACCCATAGTTCACATTCAAACTGTCCGGCCGCTATATCAAGATGGGTGGCACATGCTCTTTGCACATAAAAAGAGCTTCTCCGAACAGTCCCGCACTCCATAGGCTCCTCCTGAAGTGGGCATTGTGCCCGGGTATGCCCCCAGGACCGACATCGCCAGCACTGTATGTCTCCAATCCTTGGGACAGGAACCAACCTCCGTGGTTCTGCTGAAGAAGATACCGGTTTGTGGGTGACAACGTCTGGCGGAGCTTCTCTCCTAGGTGCTGTGGCTGGCCTGGTTGCCCTATGTGTGGGTTCCCGATGCTTGGCAGGCCCGAGCAGGTCTTCCACCACAGTGTATCTTTCGACCAACTCTACCAGCTGGTCAGCGGTTGCAGGGTCGCCATGGCTTACCCAGCGCTGTAGGTCATCTGGTAGGGACCGCAGGTACCAGTCCATCACTACCCGTTCCACCATTTGCGGGCCTGTCAGCTTCTCTGGTTGCAGCCATTTTTTCACCAGCTGTACCAGTTCGTGCATCTGGGACCTGGGTGGCCGATTAGGTTTGTACCTCCAGCGGTGCACCCTCTGAGCCCGGACAGCTGTGGTCACCCCCAGGCGGGCCAAGATCTCTGCCTTCAGACGCTCATAGTCGCTGATGTGCTCAGTTGGAAGGTCAAAGTAGGCTTTTTGCGGGTCACCAGTAAGGAAAGGGGAGATAATGCCAGCCCATTGGTCACGGGGCCACCCCTCTCTCTCCGCTATCCTCTCAAAAGTTGTGAGAAAAGCCTCCACATCATCACTGGGGGTCAGTTTTTGCAAGTAATGGCTGGCTCTCACAGATACTGGGTTGCCATCGGCAATGACTGCTTGCTCTCGTCCCTGAGCCAAACGCTGTACTGCCTCCTGCAAGGCAGCCACCTGTGCTTGAGTGGACTCCTGCTGGGCAGTAAACTGAGCAGCTAGCAACCGTGTGCTTTCCTGTTGTGCCTTTACAGCCTGTGCCAGGGCTTGCTGCTGCTGAGCCATTGCTTCCTCATGGCGACGGTTTGCCTCTACTGAGGCTTGCTGCTGGGTCACAGTGGCTTGCACCAGTGCTTTAATAACCTCCTCCATGCCTGCTGTTTGCAGTGTCTGAGCTGTTTTCACCCAAGACATGCCATAGGTATACTGTCTCTTTAAATGTCAGTTTTTGGTTTTAAACGGCTTTTGCGGCTGCAAAATGCACTCTGCCCGCATCCGAGACACCAGTTGTAAAGTTTGGGGGTTCTAGCTCCACCGGATTGAGTGCACAACCGTTTAAAACATAAACAAAAAGGCTTTATTTCAGCAAACTTAAACAGGCTTCCAGCAGTGCATAAATCAAACACAAAATAAAGTCCGCTTTTCTTCAGCACAAAGGAATAAAGCAAGAAAAAAAGGCACATACGGTTTTGTGGATGGGTCTTCACCCCAAGGTTTGTAACAGTCCTTAATAGACCTCTCAGCAGCTTCCAGCAAACTTGCAGCTCCTTCAAACAGGTGCAACCACCAAACTACTCCTCCCCCACACTCACCTATTGCTGCTTCCTGTCTCTTAAGGACTGCTTCTCATGGGTCTTAACCCTGTGTGTGCTGGAATCCCTTATGGTCAGGGGTGGGGGCTCTTTCCCACCCGAATATCACTACAGAGCCCCCCAAATTCCGGGTCCCAAATATCTCTCTATTCAACCCAGAGAGAACTGAGATTCAGTCCTCCTGATTTTTGCTATTTCCAGGAATTTCTCACCCGTCTTGGGTGACCCCCTGAACATTTCCCAACTTTCCTTAAAGAGACCACAACCCAAACACAGGAGATATATAGCGACTGTCCAGGACCCAACCTTGGCGTCCTGTACAATATATATATATACCTGTATATTTGCCCATTATTCCAGCTATGACTAAGCACCAGCTTGGGTGCGAAATGCGTTAACTGTCAGTATCATCATCTCCACTGTGGTATGATCATCCTTCGTGTATTTCTGCATTTTTGTTTTCTTCAATAAAAGACTAATTTTTTGGAGTGCTGCCATCCAGTCCATTTCTTCCATATGCTTCTTTTGCAAAAAGGGCGTGCACCTGAATTTACTCTCTGAGGCTGAACTTTGAACAGAGGCCTTTTGTCCTGGAGCAATGACTTAGAAATGCTATGTAGTAGAAGTTACCAATGAGAGTACCTAACGTACAGACCTCAATTGGAATGGAATGCTCATTGAACACCTCTGCTGAATTTGACTATGAAAATGTTGTGCAGCACCCTCCTAGGTAGGTGCTAGGAAAAGTATGTATGTGGCCCTGTCTGCTTATCAGGGGGGCCTGATCAGTTAGTTAGGCTGTCATGTGTTTCCAGGTGTAGTCTGTTGAGTCTGGGGAGTCTCCCCACTGTATCGAATGATGGCTCTTGTTGGACAGTGAAACCTGGCCAATAGCGCACCAGGGTTTATAGCTGTCCCAGTGAGCGGAGTTTGCCGCAATGCACCCTGGGATTGGGTATAAACCTGGCAGAAGCATGTGACAGAGCGTCTTTGGCGGGAAGCAGAGTCCCAGGAGGAGGCTGGCGGCTGTCTCTCCTCCTGTCAGAGTGAGTGAAGGTGTCCTGGGCAGTCAGCCTGAAGGACCAGAGGTTGAGCTGGGCTGCAGAAAGGGATCCAGAGTGTTGCTGACCAAGTGGAGCTGCTGGGCAGAAGTTTCCAGGAAAAACAGTGTTGTGAGCTCAGGGATCTGCCTAAGAGAGGGGGCCACTCCAGAAGGTCAAAGGAATCCAGGAGCCAGCTAACCGGTAGTTGTGGCAAAAAAAGGGGGTGCCAAGTGTTAAGCCCTGAAGAGAGGGGAATGAAAGGGGGCGCCAGTGTGGGCCCTGAAGTGTTCAGCAGTGCAGCAAAAGTCTACAAGTATACAAGTAGCTACCTCAGGAAGGAGTACCTAAGGCAGCTAAGAGAGGATTTCTTTAGTTTAAGCTCAGTTACAAGAATAGTTCAGCGTTAACCGGAATCCGGCCAGCGTTAACCAGCGTCAAGTCAGCATTGGCTGGCATTCAGCCAGCGTCAAGCCAGCGTCAAACAGTACATCTTAAGTGTCTACGCCAAATTGTGCATAGTTGAGTTAAAGGAGTATCCCACTCATCCCTTCTCCCATCCAAGTTCCTAAATAAATCAAAAACCCAAAGATACTGGACTGGTCATTGTCTCAGTGCTCACACTTATAGAAACATGCTTAAATGTGCTGTTGTTGTTAGCGGTAACCCAGGGGGACCCATATCCAGCCAAACGGCTGGGAATTGTGCTACAGTTCTATGATGACAGCAAACAAGGGTAGCTATTTTAATTTGAATCAATATGTGAATATAAAGTGATAAGACAAGGATGTTCCTACTCTTTAAAACTGTGGTTAATGGATCCTGGTCATTTGATGTCAGTGGTACAGTTGCCTTCTAGAGGACCAAAGGAAGTGATATGACTGGCTTCTGGTGAATAATGACAATGAAGCCACATGATTTTGTTGAGTGGTACCTAGAGAAATTATTTCATTCACTAGTTCCTACCAAGCTGTGAGTGGCTCCAGGAGAAATAATAGTGTCTTCAGTGGGTAGCACTGTCCCCAATAGGGCTTGCCGTATGATGACCTGTTGGTCCTCCTCTGATTACCAGCACACAGTCACTTAGGGACTGTTGTTCACACATCCCTCCTTACTCCTGATGGCTCGTCACTCAATAAACAGTCCAGGGTATTGGATTTTTTATAGTGTTTATTTTGGAATTTGGATGGGAGAAGGGAATAGTGGAATACTACAACTGTAACTATTCATAATGGATAAGGACAACTCTTACTTGGCCTCACCAGGTTGCTTGTGGAAGCAGATGCACTGCTTGAAACATACCACCACATGTATGTAAAGGGTTAAGTCTCCTTGCTCTTTTCTCTCCAGCAATAGACTTGGTGAATCTACATTCTCTTCAGGACACTCACTAGAATCCCCTTTACTGACACCCATCCACTGACTCCTCTAGCTGCATGGGGTGGCCCCCCTCAGGTCAGGCCCCTTGACACAGATCTGTACTCACTGTACTGCAGAATCAGATCCTCCAGTGTCTCCCCTTTCAGGCAGCTGCACAGGACCTCTGGGTTCAGTTCCTCACTAGCACTCTAGGCCCTCAGGTCAAACAGCCTGAGGCCACATGGCACCTCTACAGAGGGGGAAGCAAGTCCGCTTTTACGACAAAAGACCCTGGGCATGCACCCAGGCACTTTTCTCTGCCAAATCGCCAGGGCTGTATAAAACACCTGTGCACTCATTTGTCAGGTTTCCTCCCATTGTCCAACATGCCTCCCTATTGGACCAGTGTGAAACACTCTGCAGACAGACTGAGTTGCACCTGAGCACATTGAGCAGACCTCACTAGCAGATCCTGCTCTCCAGTAGGCAGATAATATAGATTTACCTGCAGTCCTTCTGGTAAGCAGACAGGATTCAAAACAATACTTTCTCTCTCTAGCGCCTACCTAGGAGGGTGCTACAGGTGGTTCCTGGAAACTTGATGCCAGCGATAGTTGTGGCTCCTGCAGAATTGATATTGGTGATGTCAGTGGTGTTGGTGGTTTCGGGAGAACCAATGGCAGTGATGTCACTAGTTTGTCATAAAACCACATATTCCAGTTGAGCAGATGTTGGTGAAGATATTTTAGTCACTGGTTCCTGCTGAGCCGCAACAAATGACCTCAGAGGCTGCCTGCCTTGTAAATAACTATGGAAACTGGTTGGGAAATAGGTTCCATCATTGGTTTTCTTCATGGGAAATGTACATTTGTTTTTTTGAGAAGAGAGTTTATTATATAGCACAATTAGATTCCTCTTTCTGAAAAAAGGGAAGTGGAAGCATTCTAAAACAATGACCACATTGCTAATTTTTTCTCAAATTCCCCTGACTACTTCTCATGCAATTTATATAGTGTTTGAGCTTAAAGGACCGATAAAGCTGAAAAAACAATTCTAGTTGGCCTTTTGATTCTTTTTATATTGGCCTGGATGAAAAACTAAAGTCTACTGTAAACCCTTACTCATACGTATTAAAGTACCTGGCCACATACAGTAGATGAAACAAATCCTCCTACATAAGTTGTACCTGCTTATCTGCAGTCCTCTGTCCTTATCAGTTTGAAGGGCAGTATCTATACAGCTTGTCTGAGCTTCCAGAAAGCAGGGGTCAGGGAGCTGAAGTTACACTCTTCAGAGCTCAGTGAAGAGAGTTGATTGGAGGGAAAGGACACCCCCCTAGACAGAGCACACAGGAACAGAGCTGAGGCTGTTAATCAGCTGGAACTCCCTCCCAGTCACCTTTTTTCTCTTGGTGTCAGGAAAACTTGTCAGAAATGACTCATACAGACAGCAGAGGAACAAGGCAGCAGACAGAAATTACACTTAGTGCTTTGGATTAAGACAAGTACACACTATAGAGGGATATGCTTTGTTCATATTTCATGTCTGAGGTTTACAACTACTCCCCTACAACTAAAGCCAAAACTTATCTTTTTTTTTAATGTATTTGAGTATAGCCTCCAGGTGGAGTACCTCCAGAGACAGGGAGGGCTGACATTTGACCTCAGTGTACAGTTTTTAGGAAATAATGGAATGTTGACCAGTTGGGCATCGGTCACTAAACAGGAGTTTAATAGCTCACACTCAAACTCCAGACTACCTGCAGACTCAATATCACAATAGACTTCAAAACAGGAAAATGGTCTTTAAGCTAAATCCAGCACCTGTACCTCTTTAGATGTAGCAGCAGGCTCCAGTAGTAAAAAGCAGGAAAGATGCCCCCCATCACCTTTTGGATCCCCCTCTCCGCTGCTCCATACCCCCTTCTCCTTCTCATCCCCCTCCCTTGTACCACCCAGCTAAATTAGAGAGCGCCATGACATCACCCACACCCGGCTCCAGCAGTAACCATCCTCTTTAACAGCAGCAGCCTTAATGATCCTCCCAATGCTTTCCCAGACATATCATGAGTTCCTCCTCCCTTAAACCTCAAGTGGCAAAGTCACCTAAGGTACTCCAATCCCAGGCATCACTTCTCCTTTCCTGTCCTCTGCGAGGCTCCCTGAGGCCAAGGCTTCAAGCAACAGGACATTCTGGACAGGGAGGCTCCTTCAGCTCCCAGACCTCCACTCCAAGCACATGCATAATAGGCCCCAGCTAAGCTGCTCCTCGTATACCCCATCCAGATCATAGCCTGAAGAGAAGAGAGAGATCACTTGGACCTCCCCTAATATTTATACTCTCCCCCAGCATTCACTAGTAGCAATAAACCTCTTCCATCTGCTCATCCCCCACAGTTAGTGCCTTTTGTATCACTTGACCCTCCCTCGTAGATTGTAAGCTCAAACAAGTAGGGTCCTCTGATTCCTCCTGTATTGAACTGTATTGTAACTGTACTGTCTGCCCTTATGTTGTAAAGTGCTGCCAAACTGTTGGCGCTATATAAATCCTGTATAATAATAATAATATTGGTTGGCTAAGATAAGTATGAACAATTATAAATCAGTTTTACTGGAGCTTCTTACATTATCGTCAGAGGTACCAGTGACACCTACCGGCAACAGAGAGAAACCACAGCTCCACTGAGTTTAGGGGAAAACTAAATGTACAAACTATAAATAAATCTGGGCTGACCACAAAGCTTAACTAAATTTAGATAGGAGCTTCTGTTTGAAACAGGGTGCTACACGACTATAGTTAATAAACCCCTGTCCGTTTATTTTCTCCTGTGTCCCATTGGGGAGATTTCTCTTCACTTACAGTCCTGTAGACATAACAGAAAGTGAAAGGAAGTTTACCAAAAGGTAGGCGATATCCCCACTTAGTTGACACCAAACAAGTGTCCCCATTGGAAGATTCCCACTCACCTTTTGTTTGGATGAGAATTGTAACATTCTGGATTTTCCATCACTTTTTGTCCTACTGACAATGGTCACTAAGGCCCCTGTCACAAGATCAGACTGATTGGGTCTGCCTGTCTGTTTTTCAGGTGGACCTGATCGGGCCGCCCATTCTCCTCTATGGGGAGGTGGATGCCAGAGGACATGTGTCCACTGACACCCGCCTGGCATCCGATTGTAACGCTCCTGCGTTTTTATAGTAAGCTGGATTTGCAGCTGCAGAATCTCCACTCAGTAGTCATGTAGAGATGTGTTGAAATACCAGATCCAACTCTCCAGACTCATCACTGTGGGCCTGTCTGCTTCAGCATACAGATATACACACACTCAATAGGATGTTCCTGGAGTGATGAGATGTATATGACAGTATGGAGGTGATGTGCTGAAGGGACAGGTGTGAGCAGTGACAGCAATGATAAGCACTTGATAGTAATGTTCAGGAGAGTAGTAGATGGTAATAGGTAGAATGCAGATAGGTTAGTAATCATGTATGGTAACAGGTGGTGAGGACAGTAGATGACAAATACAGGATAGACTAACCCAGTGCAAGGATAGATGGTAGTAGTCTCAAGAGCTAGCAATCTATGTAACAGTGCAGATGATAGAATTAGTATGCATAGATAGTAACAGTCCTTTATGTGCAGAAGATAGATAGTGTAAGTTAGTTATGGAGGAATCCCCTGTGGGGTACTTATCACTAGTAAGGTTAGTAAGTAGAGGGGTCCGGTATTGAGGGAGTGATCCGGTAGCGAGATACGGGATCAGTAGCGAGGTTCCGGTCTGTTCCAGGTAAAGAGAATAGCTGGAGGCTCTGGCAGCATAAGACAAGGCTTGTGAGCATGCGGTAACATTGAACAAACAATGTGAGAGAGAAAGCCGGCGATTGAAATAGCCGCTCGGAGCGGCGCTCAGCGATGATGTCATCCGGCTTAAAGGTATATGCGTTCCACCTAACTAAAAAGGTGGGACGCAATATGAAAAGGAAAATGGGCAATAAGGGTACCAAAGGTACCAGAATCTTACACCGATCCAACAAGATCTGCAGAAAACAGACGGATGGCGATACTTTCGCCATTCATCCAGTGGGTCAGATTGGATGAAAACAGACATACTGTCCATAATCATCCTATCTCCCATAGAGTAGAGTGGGACTCTGACAGGTCAGTCTCTGCACAGTGAGCGGCATCCGATTGTAACGCTCCTGCGTTTTTATAGTAAGCTGGATTTGCAGCTGCAGAATCTCCACTCAGTAGTCATGTAGAGATGTGTTGAAATACCAGATCCAACTCTCCAGACTCATCACTGTGGGCCTGTCTGCTTCAGCATACAGATATACACACACTCAATAGGATGTTCCTGGAGTGATGAGATGTATATGACAGTATGGAGGTGATGTGCTGAAGGGACAGGTGTGAGCAGTGACAGCAATGATAAGCACTTGATAGTAATGTTCAGGAGAGTAGTAGATGGTAATAGGTAGAATGCAGATAGGTTAGTAATCATGTATGGTAACAGGTGGTGAGGACAGTAGATGACAAATACAGGATAGACTAACCCAGTGCAAGGATAGATGGTAGTAGTCTCAAGAGCTAGCAATCTATGTAACAGTGCAGATGATAGAATTAGTATGCATAGATAGTAACAGTCCTTTATGTGCAGAAGATAGATAGTGTAAGTTAGTTATGGAGGAATCCCCTGTGGGGTACTTATCACTAGTAAGGTTAGTAAGTAGAGGGGTCCGGTATTGAGGGAGTGATCCGGTAGCGAGATACGGGATCAGTAGCGAGGTTCCGGTCTGTTCCAGGTAAAGAGAATAGCTGGAGGCTCTGGCAGCATAAGACAAGGCTTGTGAGCATGCGGTAACATTGAACAAACAATGTGAGAGAGAAAGCCGGCGATTGAAATAGCCGCTCGGAGCGGCGCTCAGCGATGATGTCATCCGGCTTAAAGGTATATGCGTTCCACCTAACTAAAAAGGTGGGACGCAATATGAAAAGGAAAATGGGCAATAAGGGTACCAAAGGTACCAGAATCTTACACCGATCCAACAAGATCTGCAGAAAACAGACGGATGGCGATACTTTCGCCATTCATCCAGTGGGTCAGATTGGATGAAAACAGACATACTGTCCATAATCATCCTATCTCCCATAGAGTAGAGTGGGACTCTGACAGGTCAGTCTCTGCACAGTGAGCGGAGACAGACTTGTCATCCCCCTGCTCAGCGGGGATCAACGGAGCGATCTCTGCTAAGCAAGCTGAGTCCTTACAAACGGATCCACCCTGGGTGAAAGGGGCCTAAGACAAATAGAGAGGGTGAGCCTTCACAGCAGGACCCGGGGTGCTAACCCCTCACCACTATATTCTTTGAAGAGTTCATTTTCAGGTTAAACTTGCGTGTAGCTTTAAGTACTTCCGGAGTTTTTCTTTTCAAAAAATAAAAAGATATTTCAATTGACAGTTAAATTCCGTTTACCGAGAAGTATAACATGTCTTTTTGCTTGTCTTTGCTTGTCTTTCCCATGGCCTGCTTAATTTGAGGCTTTAAGCTTGCTTCCTGTTTGAATCAATCATGCTTTACAAATGACTGATCCTCTGTGCTTACAGCAATTTAGGACTAGAGATATGTCTTCTATTGCAATGGATCAGCTGCTTGAGAAACTCATGATGCTGCCTATGCAGTCATAATGGCGGATACATCTTCCTGTATAATTAAAAGACAGAAGGAGATGACTTTCTCTAGCACTGTACTTAAATTACAACTTATCTTATGAGGCTTTGAAGAGCAATTCAATGCAATAAGTAAAAAAAAAAAAACAATGAGCTACTAATGATATTCAGTAAACACTGCAAGGGTGCTAAAGTCAAAAAGTTCACTCAAGTTCTGTGATTGCCTGCAGAATTAGCGCACACACAGCTGTACAGAGGGTCCATAGGGGGACAGTGAGTGTGTACTGCTTGAAGCCTGTTTAACTTTATCTCTTTCCCTGGCACATTTCAAAGGCATATATACTGTAAATCAGATTGGTAATGTAATAAACGTCTCAGCCATTTTTTTTCCAATCAGCCTTCCTGTGTGAAAGGCAGCAAGGAAGGAGTTCTGACATCACCTGCAGGTGTTTTCCAGCATCCACAGATGATAGATAGTAATAGAGATAGTGATAGTAAAGCCTCTTTTTTTTCTTTAAAATAACAAACATGTTATACTTACCTGCTTTGTGAAGTAGCTCTGCACAGAGCAGCCCTGATCTTCTCAGGTCCCACATCGGCACTTCTGGCTTCTCCCTCCTGCCGGGTGCCCCCACAGCAAGCAGCTTGCTAAAGGGGCATCCGGACAGGATTGTTTCTGACCTGCGGCTCTGTGTGTCCATAGCTTCTACTGTCCCGGATTTTGAGTCTCTCTTTCCTCCTCATTTATTTCTCATTTTGGTCTGATCTATATAGCTGTATATAAAATGTACTACAGTGGGGATCGAAAGTTTGGGCACCCCAAGTAAAAATTTGTATTAATGTGCATAAAAAAGCCAAGGAAAGATGGAAAAATCTCCAAAAGGCATCAAATTACAGATTAGACATTCTTATACTATGTCAACAAAAGTTAGATTTTATTTCCATCATTGACACTTTCAAAATTACAGAAAACAAAAAAAATGGTGTCTGCAAAAGTTTGGGCACCCTGCAGAATTTATAGCATGCACTGCCCCCTTTGCAAGGCTGGGACCTGCCAGTGTCATGGATTGTTCTTAATCATCGTCTGGGAAGACCAGGTGATGTCAATCTCAAAGGTTTTAAATGCCCAGACTCATCTGACCTTGCCCCAACAATCAGCACCATGGGATCTTCTAAGCAGTTGTCTAGAAAACTGAAACTGAAAATAGTTGATGCTCACAAAGCTGGAGAAGGCTATAAGAAGTTAGCAAAGCGTTTTCAGATGTCAATATCCTCTGTTCGGAATGTAATTAAGAAATGGCAGTCATCAGGAACAGTGGAAGTTAACGCAAGATCTGGAAGACCAAGAAAAATATCAGACAGAACAGCTCGCAGGATTGTGAGAAAAACAATTCAAAACCCACGTTTGACTGCACGATCCCTCCAGAAAGATCTGGCAGACACTGGAGTTGTGGCACACTATTCCACTATAAAGAGATACTTGTACAAATATGGTCTTCATGGAAGAGTCATCAGAAGAAAACCTCTTCTAAGACCACAAAAATCAGCATTTGAACTTTGCAAATGAACATATAGACAAGCCTGATGCATTTTGGAAACAAGTTCTATGGACCGATGAGGTTAAAATTGAACTTTTTGGCCGGAATGAGCAAAGGTACGTTTGGAGAAGAAGGGGCACAGAATTTAATGAAAAGAACCTCTGTCCAACTGTTAAGCATGGGGGCGGATCAATCATGGTTTGGGGTTGTATTGCAGCCAGTGGCACAGGGAACATATCATGAGTAGAAGGAAAAATGGATTCAATAAAATTTCAGCAAATTTTGGATGGTAATTTGATGTCATCTGTGAAAAAGATTAAGTTAAAGAGAGGATGGCTTCTACAAATGGATAATGATCCTAAACACACCTCAAATCAAGAGGCGTAAACTGAAGGTTTTGCCATGGCCTTCACAATCTCCTGACTTGAACATAATTGAAAATCTATGGATAGACCTTAAAAGAGCAGTGCGTGACAGACAGCCCAGAAATCTCAAAGAACTGGAAGACTTTTGTAAGGAGGAATGGGCAAAGATACCTCCAACAAGAATTCAAAGACTCTTGGCTGGCTACAAAAAGCGTTTACAAGCTGTGATACCTGCCAAAGGGGGCAGTACAAGATATTAACTCTGCAGGGTGCCCAAACTTTTGCAGACACCATTTTTTTGTTTTCTGTTATTTTGAAAGTGTCAATGATGGAAATAAAATCTAACTTTTGTTGACATATTGTAAGAATGTCTAATCTGTAATTTGATGCCTTTTGGAGATTTTTCCATCTTTCCTTGGCTTCTTTATGCACATTAATACAAATTTTTACCTGGGGTGCCCAAACTTTCGATCCCTACTATATGTATCTATCAAAGTGTTTCCCAGTGCTAAACCTTTCATCCAATTTCTAAACTGTTCTTGGATGGTTGGGAAAAGTTGCTCTTGGAGGATGTTTTTGTACCATTCTTTATTCACGGCTGTGTTCAAAACTTTGAGTGAGCCCACTCTCTTGGCAGAGATGCAACCCCACAAATGAATGGTCTCAGGTTGCCTTACTGTTGGAATGACACAGGACTGATGGTAGTGCTCACCTTTTCTTCTCTGGACAAGGTTTTTTCCAGATACCTCAAACACTCGGAAACGGGATTCATCATAGAAAATGACTTTACCCCAGTCCTCAGCAGTCCAATCCCTGTACCATTTGCAGAATATCAGTCTGTCCCTGATGTTTTTCCTGGAGAGAAGTGGCTTCTTTGCTGCCCTTCTTGACACCAGGCCATCCTCCAAAAGTCTTCACTTCACTGTGCATGCAGATGCACTTACATCTGCCTACTGCCATTCCTGAGCAAGCCGAGCACCGGTGGTGCCCCGATCCCGCAGCTGAATCTACTGTAAGAGATGGTCCTGGCGCTTGCTGGACTTCCTTGGGCGCCCTGAAGCCTTCTTCACAACAATTGAACCTCTCTCCTTGAAGTTATTGATGATCCGATAAATGATTGATTTAGGTGCAATCTGGGTAGCAGCAATATATTTGCCCATGAATCCCTTTTAGTGCAAAGCAATGATGACTGCACGTGTTTCCTTGCAGGTAACCATGGTTAACAGGAAGAGCAATGATTGCAAGCACCACTCTTCTTTTATAGCTTTTAGTCTGTTATTCTAAATCAATCAGCATTACAGAGTGATTTCCAGCCTTGTCCCGGTCAACACTGACACCTTTGTTACCGAGAGCGTCACTGACATGATGTCAGCTGGTCCTTTTGTGGCAGGGCTGAATTGCAGTGGAAAGTTTTTTTTTCTGGGGGGATTAAGTTTATTTTTATGGCAAAGAGGGACTTTGCAAATTATTGCAATTCATCTGATCACTCTTCATAACATTCTGGAGTATATGCAAATTGCCATAATAAAAACTATGGCAGCAGACTTTGTGAAAATGAATATGTCTCACGCTTAAAACTTTTAAAAAGAGGGTAAAAAATGAATCCCCAGGCACTTATGGGACTTTAAAGGCAACTCATATGATCAACTGTAGTATATAAAACGTATAGCTTTTATTTGTATGAAACATAAAATAGCTGTATACATCACCAATCTAATAATTGGATCCTGTATAAAACAAATTGGCCCTACTGTGTATGTATGTGAGTTAGGGACCACAGATTGTGAGCTTGAGGGCAGGGACTGATGTGAATGTGCAATGTATATGTAAAGCGATGCGTAAATTGACAGCGCTATATAAGTACCTGAAATAAATAAATTATAAAAACAAATAATCAATGATGAATATAACTGGTATGATAAAATCTACATTATGCGTACATTCCATATGTTTTATATACTACAATTGATCTTATGAGTTGTCTTCAAAGTCCCATAAGTGTCTGGGGGTTACATTTTCTCCCATTTTTTAATTATTTGGGGATATTGGCAACAATTTGTGGCTTCTCATGGTGTTAACCTTTCTCAAACCTTTTGGCCAGGGCTGTAGTTTTAGGCTGCATTCACATGTCAGCTTATAATCGCGGGCAGAACCGCCGCGGTTCCGCCCGCGATTCGGAGATTTATTGCAAATCGCGGGACGCCTAGCGTTGCCCGTTGATTTGCAATAGCCCCCCAAACGCCGAGCGATGTTGCCGCGATTTACGCCCGCCAAATCGCGGCAACATCGCGCAAACAAAATCGCGGGACGCAATACGCTCCAAAGAAGCTCTTGTACTCTTTTGGAGCGTATTGCGTCCCGCGATTTTGTTTGCGCGATGTTGCCGCGATTCGGCGGGCGTAAATCGCGGCAACATCGCTCGGCGTTTGGGGGGCTATTGCAAATCAACGGGCAATGCTAGGCGTCCCGCGATTTGCAATAAATCTCCGAATCGCGGGCGGAACCGCGGCGGTTCTGCCCGCGATTATAAGCTGACATGTGAATGCAGCCTTAGTGCAATTTCACTGCTAAAACAATTACAGTGATATTACAATGCTTATAATTCCTCCCAGCAGGAAGATGGCCCTGATAAAGATCACAAGTGAATGTAGTAAGTACATTCTTCCATCCCGCAAGGCCCAAACAACACTACCACACCCTCCTCTAGCTCACTTCTGATGGTTGAACAATAGTGCCTGTTGCTTTACACCTGACCTGGTAGTATTGGAATAGCCAGGGCTGGCCTAAGACACTGTGCTGCCTGGGTCCAAGAATGAAATGCTGTCCTCCCCACGAAAAAAAAAATCACGCCCACCATTATTTTATATCATGATAAATAAAACTAACATTAAATTTATCAGGAAGTCAGATTTACATGCAACAGCACCTTGTCTCTGTGCAAAGTTATATGACATACCGTTATGTTCAATTCCAAACCACAAACTCCACTTCACAGACCATCCCATCACAGATCCCCCCCCCCCCCCGCCATCACAGACTCCCCTCAACACAGATTTCTCCCCCCCCCATTACAGACAGAACATCCCATCACAGATCCCCCCCATCACAGACCATCTCTTCACAGCCCCCCCCCCATCACAGACTCCCTTCATCACAGATCCCCCCTTCCCCCATCACAGACTCCCCTCATTACAGATTCCCCCATCACAGATCCTCCCCATTACAGACCATCCCATTACAGTCCCCCCCCCCACATCACAGACCATCCCATCACAGATCCCCCCTCTCCATCATAGACCATCCCATCACAGATCCCCCCTCTCCATCATAGACCATCCCATCACAGATCCTCCCCTCATCACAGATCCCCCCCATCACAGACCCTTCTCCATCACAGATCCACCCCCTAGACCCCCCTCATCACAGACTCCTCTCCATCACTGATCCCCCCCCCATCACAGATCCCTCTCCATCACAGATCCACCCCCTAACACAGATCCCCCCTCATCACAGACTCTCCATCACAGATCCCCCCCAGCCCCACTCATCACAGATCCCCCCACTTTCACAGAATCCACTCATCACAGATCCCTCCCCCATCACAGACTCTCTATTACAGACTCATCCCCTAATTATGTGCGGGATCTTGACTTTGCTGGGATCCTGGTTGAAGGAGATGAGGGTCCAGAATCTGAATGATCAGAAACCGGAGAATCTGCAGCTGTGCTGCTAGCAGTGTACTTTGTGTCTAACCGAGCTGAAGATGCAGGCACTAGAGGTCTGGCAATCAACGCGGCTGAGTCTCCCACCACCATTTTGTTGGAGTCCCCTGTTCATGATAGGGAAGAAATGAGGTGGATTGGATCGGCGTCTTCTCATAACGCTGAGTGAAGCGGACAGTGAGGATGTCAGGGAATCTAGTAGTGGCATGAATGGATGCCTGAGGACTCCGATGATGTAGGTATGTCCTGGATGCAGAGCAGAGCTCTTAGTCTATATGCGGTCAGCTTTTCAGGCAGTTGCCACGCCCTACAATTTGCTGTCCCTCTCAAAGTTCTGCCTGGGTCCAATGGAGCCAGTGGGACCCATGGTAGGGCCGGCCCTGGGAATAGCAATAAAGAAGAAGCAGATTTGACACTACCTGACCTTGAAAATAGCAGCCCAAATCCATAGAAACTTATGAGGAACTGAATGTGTATCTTTTGTGGCTTCATGCAAAGTATAGTGTGTACACCAGTTTTAATTTTGACGTTAAACTTCTAACTAGTTTTAGTCATAGTCTTTTGACTAAAGTGACATTTTACCTTTGGTTGTCTTTTAGTCATCTGAATTGTTTTAGTTTTAGTCATATTTTATCCTCCCAAAATCTTCAGTACATTTTAGTCGACTAAAATCTCCAGTATCATAAAAAAAAAAAAAAATATATATATATATATATATACACAGTATCTCACAAAAGTGAGTACACCCCTCACATTAGTGTTACAAGATCTCAGGTGTGAATAGGGGCAGGTGTGTTAAATTTGGTGTTATCCCTCTCACTCTCTCATACTGGTCACTGGAAGTTCAACATGGCACCTCATGGCAAAGAACTCTCTGAGGATCTGAAAAAAAGAATTGTTGCTTTTCATAAAGATGGCCTAGGCTATAAAAAGATTGCCAAGACCCTGAAACTGAGCTGCAGCACGGTGGCCAAGACCATACAGAAGTTTAACAGGACCGGTTCCACTCAGAACAGGCCTCGCCATGATCGACCAAAGAAGTTGAGTGCACATGCTCTGCATAATATCCAGGGGTTGTGTTTGGGAAATAGACATATGAGTGCTTCCAGCATTGGTGCAGTGGTTGAAGGGGTGGGGGGTAAGCCTGTCAGTGCTTAGACCATACACACTACTTAAAATTGGTCTGCATGGCTGCCATCCCAGAAGAAAGCCTTTTCCAAAGAAAGCCGCAAACAGTTTGCTGAAGATAAGTAGACTAAGGACATGGATTACTGAAACCATGTCCTGTGGTCTGATGAGACCAAGATAAACGTATTTGGTTCAGATGATGTCAAGCGTGTGTAGCAGCAAACAGGTGAGGAGTACAAAGACACGTGTGTCTTGCCTACAGTCAAGCATGGTGGTGGGAGTGTCATGAACTGGGGCTGCATGAGTGCTGCCTGCACTGGAGGGAGCTACAGTTCATTGAGGGAACCATAAATGCCAACATGTACTGTGACATACTGAAGCAGAGCATGATCCCCTTCCTTCGGAGACTGGCCGCAGGGCAGTATTCCAACATGACAACCACCCCAAACACATCTCCAAGACAATCACTGCCTTGCTAAAGAAGCTGAGGGTAAAGGGGATGGACTGGCCAAGCATGTCTTCAGGCCTAAACCCTACTGAGCATCTGTGGGGTATCCTCAAACAGAAGGTGGAGAAGCTCAAGGTCTCTAACATCCACCAGCTCTGTTATGTCATCATGGAGGAGTGGAAGAGGACTCCAATGGAACCTGTGAAGCTCTGGTGAACTCCATGCCCAAGAGGGTTAAGGCAGTGCTGGAAAATAATGGTGGCCATACAAAATATTGATACTTTGGGCCCAGTTTGGACATGTTCAATTAGGGGTGTACTCACTTTTGTTGCCAGCGGTTTAGACCTTAATGGCTGTTTGTCGAGTTATTTTGAGGGGACAGCAAATTTACATTGTTATACAAGCTGTACACTCACTACTTTACATTGTAGCAAAGTGTAATTTCTTCAGTGTTGTCACATGAAAAGATATAATAAAATATTTACAAAAATATAAGGGATGTACTCACTTTTGTGAGATACTATGGGCCTGATTCATAGTACGGCGAATTGGCGTTTCGGCGTGATTTTGCGAAGCGGCGATTATTTAAGTCTGAAATTGGCATTCAAAGAACGGCGGGCGGAAAATAGCGCCTAGTGTGAGATTCATTAAGATGCAATATGGTCAGAGCGCGACTTAAAACCACGCCAGCTAAAAGCTCGACTAAAGTTTAGCCAAATTTTCCCCTGTACCCCCAAAAATCCCAAATCACTGTGGAAGGTGTGGAAGTCAATTTGGAGATGACTTGCGTTTAAAAAATCTCAAAAACTGACTTAGAAAGAGAGATATCTGCGAAAGTGTGGAAAGGTTAAACAGCTCCTCCAGCCGCGAGCTGCGAACTCGCGAATGTGCGCATGCGCAACGTCAAATTGGCTCAAAAAATTTCGCCAGCGCGATTTTGGGTCAATTTTTTTTTGAATACCGCTTGCAAATCCGCTGTCTCGCCCATAGAAAATGGCAAAAACCGGCGGAATTGGAAAAACATGCACACTTCCAACAAGGGATCCTTTAGTAAACACCATCACATTCCATACACCTTTCCTGCTAACTCCGAAATCATAGCAGTCAAATCTACAGTGTTTATATAGAACCTCCACATTCTCTGAAAAAACCCACAAAATATTACATTGGGGAATTGGTCGTCAGATAGAAAAAAAATAGATGTAAAACATATTTCAAAGAAAGATTATTAGCATTTCACACATATCAAGGAAATGTCACAATTTTGACAATATTTTATGTGTTTCCAAAGAATGTTTTTAGAAATATATTGCAAATACTACCTTTTCTTCCATATGGGTATGGCCAAGTGTTACCATTTTACTACACATTTAACTGAAGGTATATATATATATATCCCTTATA